>NC_068404.1:5795079-6095079 GCF_023724105.1 Carassius gibelio | reverse complement strand
CTTGGTCCTGCCTCTTCTCCTGTGTCTGTGCCTCCTGTGTTGCAGGTGGAGGCTGCTGACCTCACTGGGGTACCGGCGGAGTACTTCGATCTGCGATTGATTTTCTGCAAGTCCCGAGCCACCTTGCTGCCTCCTCCCTGGCCGTTTGATTGTGCATCGATCTCCTCCCAGGCACTTCTCCGCCCCGGGGTTGCCTTTTTTCCCTGTCAGGTCCTGAACGAGAGGCCATGGACGCATACATTCAGGAATCCTTAAAGGCCGGACTCATCCGCCACTCATCTTCCCCTGCTGGTGCTGGGTTCTTCTTCGTTAAGAAGAAGGATGGCTCTCTGCATCCTTGCATTGATTATCAAGGGTTAAATGACATAACTATAAAGAACAGGTACCCCTTGCCATTAATGTCATCTGCCTTTGAACTTTTGCAGGGAGCCAATGTCTTCATTAAATTAGACCTCCGCAACGCCTATCACCTCATCCGTATTTGTGAGGGCGATGAGTGGAAGACAGCCTTCAATACCCCCACGGGACACTATGAATACCTGGTCCTTCCGTTTGGGCTTACTAATGCTCCGGCTGTCTTCCAGGGCATGGTCAATAGCGTGTTGGGAGACATGATTAGTAGGTTTGTCTTTGTGTACCTTGAAGATATTCTCATCTTTTCTCCATCCCCTCAGGTACACACTCAGCATGTGCGCCAGGTCCTCCAACGGCTTCTAGAGAACCAGCTTTATGTCAAAGCGGAGAAGTGAGAGTTCCAGCCAAGTCTGTTTCGTTCCTGTGGTTTATAGTCTCAGCAGGGGAGATCAAGCCTGATCAGGCCAAGGTGAAGGCTGTCACCAAGTGGCCAGTCCCCAACTCCAGAAGGGCTCTGCATCGTTTCTTGAGCTTTGCCAATTTTTACCATCGATTCATCAGGAATTTTGGCCAGGTAGCTGCACCCCTAACAGCGCTCACCTCCATTAAGGTACCGTTCACCTGGAGTACTCAGGCTCAGGAGGCCTTTGATAATTTAAAGTCCTGGTTAATTTCTGCTCCTGCTCTCTCTGTTCCAGATCCTGAACAGCAATTCATTGTTGAGGTGGACACGTCGGAAGTTGGGGTAGGCGCGGTATTGTCCCAGCGCTCCAGTAAGGATGGGAAGGTGCACCCTTGTGCATATTTTTCCCATCGTCTTAACCCGACTGAACGAAACTACGACATAGGTAATCGTGAGCTGCTGGCGGTAAGGTTGGCCTTGGGTGAGTGGCGTCACTGGTTGGAGGGGTCGTCGCTGCCCTTCTTGGTCTGGACGGATCATAAGAACTTAGAATATATCCATTCGGCAAAGAGGCTGAGTCCGCGCCAGGCCCGCTGGGCACTCTTCTTTGACCGTTTTAACTTCACCCTTTTTGTACCGGCCTGGGGCTAAGAACGTCAAACCTGATTCTCTATCCCGTCAGTTCGAGCGGCCAGGAGAGGAGGTGCCTACCGAGACTATACTACCGGATGGAGTAGTGGTGGGGGTTCTCTCCTGGGACGTCGAGCGGCGGGTGGAGGAGGCCGGACGAGGGGTGGAAGTACCAGTTGAGTGTCCGGCGGGTCGGTTGTTCGTGCCGGCAGTGTTACGCCCTGAGGTCCTTCCGTGGGGTCATGAATCTAAGGTCACCTGCCATCCAGGAATCAGTAGATCTCTGGCTGCCATCTGTCACTGATTTTGGTGGCCCTCAATGGGCCAGGATGTCAGGCAGTTTCTATTGGCTTGTTCAGTTTGTGCCCAGAACAAGGTCTCTAACCGTTGCTACATTGGCCAACTTCAACCCCTGCCCATTCCTTCTCGTCCCTGGTCACACATTGCCTTAGATTTTGTCTCTGGCTTGCCTGTCTCGAATGGTTACACTGTTATTCTCACAGTGGTGGATCGCTTTTCTAAGGCAGTTCATTTTGTGCCCCTACCCAAACTCCCCTTTGCCAAGGAGACAGCCCAACTGGTAATTGACCACATCTTCCGTATCCATGGCCTTCCGGTGGACGTAGTCTCTGACAGGGGTCCCCAGTTTGTCTCCCGTTTGTCGACAGATTGGGGCCTCTACAGGTCTATCATGACGATTTCATCCCCAGACCAACGGTCAGTGTGAACGAGCCAATCAGGATCTCGAGCGAGTTCTCCGCTGCCTGGCATTCCGTAACCCTGCCTCCTGGAGCCAACAGCTCACTTGGATTGAGTATTCCCATAATACTCTTCCAGTAGCATCCACAGGTATGTCACCCTTTGAATGTTCTGTTGGTTACTCTCCTCCCTTATTTCCCTCTCAGGAACCAGATGCTGCAGTTCCATCTGCCCTAGCCTTTGTTCGAAGATGTTGTCGCATTTGGAGGAAGGCTAGGAAGGCCCTGGTCCAGGCCCCTAGACGGACCAAGGCAGCGGCTGATCGCCACCGGATTCCAGCGCCCTGTTATGTCTGTGGTCAGAAGGGATGGCTGTCTACCAAGGACCTGCCTCTCAGGGCTGTCTCTCGCAAATTAGCACCCAGGTTCATTGGCCCATACCACATCACCAAGGTCCTTGATCCGGCTGCGATACGGCTCAAGTTGCCCTCCTCTCTTGGTTGGGTTCACCCTGTTTTCCATGTATCCAGGGTTAAACCAGTTTTAAGGTCCCCCCTTAATACCAACAGTTCTTCCCCTGCCCCCCCCCTCCCCCTCGTTTAGTGGATGGTTCTCCTGTCTATTCGGTTAGGAGATTACTAGATGTTTGTCGTTGTGGCGGGGTTTTCAATACCTGGTGGACTGGGAGGGTTATGGTCCGGAGGAGAGGAGTTGGGTCCCAGCTCGGGATATTCTGGATCGGTCGCTGATCGATGACTTCCGCCGTAAACATGGTAAGCCCCTCCCTTAAGTCGCCTGGTGGCGTCCTTGGGGGAGGGGGGTACTGTCATGATCTCAGTGGGGGCTGAGGCTTTTTCTGTCCTGGAGCACATGATTTTGAATTTTATTGCCAGGTCATACAGAAGTTATTTATGGAAAACTCTTTTTAAAAGATATTCGTTTTTTTATACATTGTATCTTAATTTTGATCAAAGTTTTATCTATCAATTGCACATATTTTAATAATTAAGAAGCAAATATATAGCAGACAATGAAATAATCTTAGTGTAATTGACAGAATTACTAAAAAATATTTTGCTACCTAAAATTTAAATATTTTTTGTATCACGCATGCATGCATGTCTTTTTCCCTCATATTAAATATAAAACGCATGTGGACTGATATTTTCCAGTGTCTGGACTCCTTTATTAATGGAGTAGGCTATATAAACAGATGTTTCAATATACTGGTATTAAATGCATTTTCTGAGAATTTATATTTCACGTTTTTACTGCAAATGTCGAAATACGTGCTCTTTGGTCCATCAATCACTGATCACATAAGAATAAAATATCTCATAATAAAATACAAAATTGACTGATTTATGAATGCATAGTTCTCATCAGTCGGAAATACAGATAAACGCTTTCATTTGTTGTATTTTTAAACCTGAAAGAAAACAGAACAACAAAAGAGCGAATCATACTACCGTCTGAGGTTGTGCTTCAAGTCGAACGCACCCATTTTTAAATCGTTCACAGCTGAGCATCGCGAGAGGCGGATCTGCGCCAGAGCACGCATGTAAATGAGCTGCACAAAGTAAAAAAAACAACAACCGTGGATAGCCTAGATTAGGCCCATATTCACAAATGTGTAAGCTATGGAATGAAATATCTGATATTCCGATTGTCAAATACATGCAAGTGGAAGTGTATTGTTGTTTAAACACCTTTATAACGATCGCGTTATGCGCAATATAATTTTATGACACAAATTTTTTAATAGGCTTAAATCAAACACATTTTAATTCAGATTATGTATATATATATATATATATATATATATATATATATATATATATATATATATATATAATGTATATATGTATATATACACACATATATATATATATATATATATATATATATATATATATATATATATATATATATATATATATATATATATATATGAATGGAAAACAAAAAAAAATGGAAAAAAAAAACAGCTGGCTGATCTTAACTGATCTCTGTCTGTTAACTAATGACTCATGTTGTTCGCACAGTTCGGCTGTTCGCACAGTGGTGATTTTTTTTTTTAAAGTGGAACGTAGACCTATTTTTACGTTTGCACGTGACTGTTTTGAACCCATGTTTCCCTGTGTCCGACCCGACCCGCACCCGTATCCGACACAGTTGGATATTTTCACCCGTTTCAGCCAAATTTGTGGGTCACCCGAACCCGTGCAGGACTCTACCGTACACACAGTTTCAATGAAGGGACTGAAAGCTCTCGGACTAAATCTAAAATATCTTAAACTGTGTCCTGAAGATGAACGGAGGTCTTACTGGTTTGGAACGACATGAGGGTGAGTTATTAATTACATAATTTAGATTTTTGGGTGAACTAACCCTTTAAAGAATCCTGCTTTATGCTGTACTTCCACTCTCTAAGATGATGACTTCATAGTGTGTGTGTAACGAACCACACTGATAAAATTCTAGCTAGGGCTAGGCAGCCTTGAAGTTTTGATAATTTTTTTTCGCATGTGTCTTAGTATCAGTCTGTACAGGGAGAAGCTCAGACAGTCCCAGGACAAACGTTCAACTACCATTGTCCGGCTTATCAGATATACGTCTTTGGAGAGTTAATCTAAGTTTTGTAACCAGTCAGAATTTTGTTGACTTATGCATTGATGCAATTATTATCCTCTGTCAGGGTATAATTGTTGTTGATTTTGAATTGTATGCAGAGCAGTCTACGAACTCCGTTGAGAGTATTGAAGCTGACTTCTGCTGATGAAACTGCAAACCATGTTCTTTAGTAAATTTTCCTTTAATTGAACTCATCTCTGACTCCTGGTCTTCATTCATCATATTTGGTCCTTGGGTTTTAACTGTCAATTCCCCTACAATGTTTTTAGAGAATGTTTAGAGAATGTAATAAAACTTCTCACTGAAAACATTCCCAGAACATATAATATTCTCTGAACATTCTTAGAACAATAACCTTCCTAGCTGGGTTGGATCTCTGGCAGCGCCATATTTATCCAGTACAGAGATTATTGTATTCACTGCAACAGTCTCTGGTTCCAAAAATCTGTAGTCTATTCTTGTACCACTTCACATTACACTTCACTAACTCACTCAACCTGATATTATTTGGTCCTGGTCCCTCATAATATACATAAATGTACACTCTGTCAGTCTCAGTATCTTTGTGATGCTTCAAGACCTGAACAGCTTAGAACACAATGGCCTGTGACAGAGGAACATTCTCAGTAAAGCTCTCTCTATTTGACCCAGGTACAGAGTTTAAATGCAACAACTAAGTAGTTCTAGTAAAATAATCTGTACAATCACTGACCTTAGTTTTAGAGCAGTACAACTTGGCATGAAAAACTAAAAACTAATATTTTAGACGACACTCGGCAGTTCAGAATGAGTTACAATACAATAATAATCTATATGCCTGTCAGTGTTTAAGAGGGGGAATGTTAACAACAGAATGAAAATATTTATTTTTATATTTTTTTTCTTCCTTTTATTTTGTGAGATTATTAAAGGTTAAAGCAGCTCTAAAGGCATGTCATTCTGTAGTTTGAAAATGACAGGTGGACAATATAAATTTTATCAGTGATTTATATATATATTGGCTGACCAAATTACTTAAAATATATTTTAATATTTTGATTCTATTACCTTAATAAATTAATGGCAAGAAGTAGAAATAACTTACAGTGTTGTTTTCGAGTTTCAATCTCCATTAAATTGTTTGAAGGCATACGTTTGAAGACGTGTAACTGTGAAAGTAATAGTCCAAGGAAAGTTTACCATTTCGTTTAATGGTAAAGGTGTCCAACCTGAAGTCTGTGTTCAACATTTTGTTCCACCTCCTAAATTCAGATTTTATTATTCCTATACTACAGTCTAAAGTCTAAAGCCAACACACTCGTAAATCATTTACTCATTAACTCATTAACTTAACTTATCATTTAATTATTATTAATTTTAGTTTTTTTTATATAATTGTGTCCAATAAAAAATAATTACAAATTAAAAGTTTGCCATGCACATGCAGTTTAACAACGTTAAGTTGTTAAGAGGGTAAACTTAATCATTTAACTGAACTGTGTGTGTAGACCTATCTTCTAAATATAATAAATTAATTTCGGATAAAAAAAAAAGAAAAAAAAAAGAAAAAGAAAGAAGTTAATCTCACTTTAGATGATGACAGGACCTGGATGTATGGCTGTAGTGACAGAACACCATTCACTCCCAAAATATCCTATTGTAAACATAAAAAACAATATTAACCCTAAAAGGGTTGTATTTAAACTTGGCATATTATTTTAGGCTTGCAGGTACATCTATAAATTCTGTATGATCCCACAACAACTGTGTACATTGTATATATAATTCATAATTAGCCAATAAGTAGCATTCTTTCTCACTTGGTACTGCTTTCACAAATAATTCAAACCACTGTCTTATATTAGAGTCTTCCGTCATGTAGATGTGTTTGTCTTTCAAGCTGTTGTCATTTGGGTTGTAAAATGGTGATTGCTAAAGACAAAAGACGTAAAAACATCATTCAGGTAAAAACTGGTTGGAACTGGAGTGTGTAAACCAGAACGACATTTCTCTGTTACATCTGGAAGACGAGTAAAATAGAGACAATCAGTGATGCAACAAAGCTATGAGTTTGTTAAAAATATTTGCCTAATCCACATTGCCTAATTTTTTTTTTTTTAAACAAGTTTCCCAGAATCTCTGCATCTCTGTACTGTAGTATTCATCTTTGTCAAACTATTGACCAACATGCAAATAGTTTAATTTCCATGGGAATTAAACATTACACCTTTGTCCTTTGTGCAGAGATGTATAAAGTACTAGAGACCCATACTTGAGTAAAAGTACAAGTGCTCTATCAAAAAAGCGACTTGAGTAGAAGTTGAAGTGCTCTTTAAGCACCACACTTAAGTAGAAGTACTAAAGTATTCAACATTTTTTGTACTTAAGTATTGCAAGTAGTCTATTTTAAAATTTACTACTCAAGTACTGAAAGTAAAAGTAGAAGTATTGTGTTATGTAGCTATTAAAGAAAGTAGTCAAAAGTTTGAACATATTGTTTTTACTATTTCAAATGATTAACCTAAAGGACAAACACAATTCCTTTGACTGTAACTTCTTGTAAACAAAAACGGTTACTAGGGTCAGCCCAATTTGCAAAATTATGTCATTAATAACTTACCCTCATGTTGTTTCATTTAGAATTTTTTGAAGCATTGAAAATACATTTTGGTCCAAAAATAGCAAAAACTACGACTTTATTCAGCATTGTCTTCTCTTCCGTGTCTGTTGTAAGAAACGTAAAAACAAAGCAGTTTGTGATATCCGGTTCGCGAACGAATGTAACCGGATCTTTTTGAAGTTCACCAAATCGAACTGAATCGTTTTAAATGGTTTGCGTCTCCAATAAGCATTAATCCACAGATGAATTAAGCTGTTAACTTGTTTAATGTGTCTGACACTCCCTCTGAGTTAAAACAAACCAATATCCCGGAGTAATTCATTGACTCAAACAGTACACTGACTGAACTGCTGTGAAGAGAGAACTGAAGATGAACACTGAGCCGAGCCAGATAATGACTCGTTCACGAGTCAAGAACCGTTTCTGTCAGACGCGTCCGATTCGTGAACCGATGAGCTGATGATACTGCGCATGTGTGATTTAGCGTGAAGCAAACCGACACACAGAGCGTCTGAACCGAACTGATTCTTTTGGTGATTGAGTCTGTGTTAATGTTATGAGCCCAGGTGCAGTCAACGCCAATGACGCCATTGCGTCGAGCGCAAAAGAATCGGTGAACTGTTTTCTTCAACTGGTTTATTGAATCGAACTGTCAGAAAGAACTAACGTTACTGGTCATCCGAGAACCGATGCAACCGGTTCTTGACTCATGAACGAGTCGTTATCTGGCTCGGCTCGGTGTTCATCTCTCTCTTCACAGCAGTTAGTCAGCACGCGCAGCCTTCTTAATCGCTTGATTCGCTCAATGATGTGCCAGCTTCATCAAACCTGCCATCTACAGTTCTGGCAGTGGTTTGTAATGGAATGATTCGTAATATTTTTATAATTGTAACGAGTAACGATGCAGCACATAAAAAAAAATATCGGAGTAAAAGTATTAAACTCAGCGAAAACATGTACTGAAGTAAAAGTGGAAGTAGGAGAAAAAATAATACTCTAGTAAAGTACAGATACCGCCTTTTAGTACTTAAGTACAGTAGTGAAGTAGTTCTACTTCGTTACTATACATCTCTGCCTTTGTGTAGTATATTTTTATATATTTTTGCATGTCTTCATATTAATCCAGTAACTGACATTTCAATTACACACATACAGATTGCTGGGTGTACTAAAAAGCTCTCGAAAGGCCACATAAAGACATTTACTTTTATTAATTTAGCTGACGCTTTTATCCAAAGCAACTTACAATTACATATATCAGAGGTCACACACCTCTGGAGCAACTAAGGGCCAAGTGTCTTGCTCAGGGACACATTGGTGTCTCAAAATGGATTAGAACCCATGTCTCTCACAGCAAAGGCATGTGTCTTATCCACTGCGCCTACACCACCCCAGAAACAACACTCACTGCCCTGGATTAGAACCTATGACCTCAGAAGCTTAGCACCAGAGGCTTAACAGACTGCACCACTGAGTCACTAAAAATACATTTTATGGTTGTCAAAGTCCAAAACCTTTATTTGATTGTTCATACCTCCTTGCACATGGCCTTACTGCATAAAAAGTGTCTTATGAAATGTAAATCAATAAATTGTTTTATGTGAATGAATAGGTAGGATTATTTACATTTTTGCAAACATAATTTTGAAGCAAAAATTATACGATACAACATACAGTGCGAAAAAAACATGTTTAGTTCCCATTCAGTGGGTTCACTCTGTACAAAACATGACTATGGGATATCGTGCTCTTGCGTTATCTGCTGAAAACAACTATATTCATACAATGAGACATGATGACATGGTTGGGCCTACCTGCCTACGCATGAGTCATTCCCTTTGTTCTTCAGCTCCACCACGCTGTTAGAACACCGTCACACCACATTCACAAGAAAACCCATGGTGGTGACTCTTGTTGAAGAAAAAAAAGGCATAAAATAGAAGTTTTTAGCTCAAGTTAGGCACAGTTATCAAATGGCTAATAAACGTTCTCATGAAAAGTGTAGCATTACTCACTCTTGTCCTATGGCATGTGGGTGTTTATGGTCACACGCACTGTCCGTAGTGTTGTGGTTGGGCCCCGTTAGGTTGCCCTCTCCAAATCCAGTGTGTGTTTATATGTGCTGCCAGCAGTTCTATCGTTCCACACTTAAGCGGTGTGTAGTATGTGCTTGGTGCCTCAGTGGCCAAGCATGGTACGCTCCAGTTTTCTGGGGCTTATCCTGATGCGGTTCTCGCTGTAGTTTGGATGGCCTTGGAGTAGCAGGACGATTGTGGGGAAGACGGTGTAGTGTTCAAGACCCACCAGAGTTTAAGCAGAACTTTCATGGTCTCGCTAGATGCAGATGAGGAATGCTCTGATTATGTTTTTCAAGCAGGGCAGATTGCAGCTCTCCTCCCTGCTCGCCGAGGTGGTGGATGGAAGGGAAGTGATGAAGGGCCCATGCACGGTTCTGTAATGGAGAGTGGCAGCAAAGTTTGTCTGTGGAGTGGCTTGACCCTCCGTTGATACAGAGAGAGATCGCAGTTATGTTGTCCATAATATTACAGACTCAACCTTCAATGCGCAGTGTCACATGTAGCCAGGCCTCCAGGTCTTGTAGCTGTCACTAGCATGAGACTGCCTCCGTAAGCGGCGGAGGCCATGTTGCAAATTAAGTTTTTAGGTAAAGATGCTAAATGTAGGTTGTTTGTTGCTTCGTTTTTAAATGACATGATAACATTATGGATGGTGAATGAAACATGTAGTGAAAGTACTCACATTTTCTGTATTTTTTTATTTTTACTGGTATTTTAAATCACACATTGCACTCAGATAGAAAAAAAATGATGAGAAAGATTGATTTAAGATATTAAGTTACAACAGTTATATAAAATAAATTATAACAGTGTAACTAAATAATTAACAATTATAGGTGCAAACTTCAACTAAGGCGTATCATAAAGAAACTATTCAAATATATTATTATCGAACAAGGGAAACTAGCAGCCTAATTTGTATGCATTGTGCATACTGCTAGGCAACCCTTTCCCAGTCTCTTCCGGCTGATGTGCATCTTGGCTGGATAGCTGTTTCAATACAAGTTTTTGTGTGGATAAGAGGAAAAGCATCTCTTTTTGTCATTTTTTCACTTTTTAAATGTTGTCAAAGTCATCATATTTCTCCTGCTAATTCTAACCTCTCTTTCTTTTCATTGGTCTCCAGCTCCCCTAACACACGCTAGCATGAGGCTGCTTCTGTTAGCTCAGCAGACTGCACAGGCTCTTCAGCATTTCCCACCAAATATCTCAACCCCCTGTGGACTACAGCTACAGCAGCTGAAACAAGCACAAAGCTGATTATGCTTACAATAAATACCCTCACATCTCAGTCTTTTCCTCCTGTTACTTCTAATCTTTTTCCTTTTCAGCGGCCTCCAGCTCCCATAGCAGACGCTAGTATAAGGCTGCCTCTGCTAGTTGTGCAGGCTGCACAGGCTCTTCAGGATGTCACAAACCCCACTCCCTCCCTGTGGCCTACAGCAGCTAAAGGAAGCGTGAGGCTGTCTCTGCGTGCCACTCAGGCTCACACATCTTGGGCTTTTCCTCCCGTTTTCTAATGACCAATTTTTCTCTTTTCAGTGGCCTCCGATCCAATAGCATACACTAGCCCAGAGGCCGATTTAAATTTCAGGCTACCTCTGCTGACAATTGCAGCCCATGCTCCTCTTCCTCATAGCTCCCGCTCCATTTAAAATTATGTTGCCTTCCAGATCAAGTTCTGGCTCCCGTTGAGCTTCAAGAAGCAGCAGGCCATCAGTAAGTTTGGGCCTCACACCAGAGTCAGCTGCTCCTCACACTGCATTGCCTCACTCTTCTTCTCAACCAATCACTGTAGCATTTTCAGCTACAGTGCTGTGCGAAATGTTGCCCGCTGGCGTGGCTCCCTAAACTCTTATCCTTCCCACTCCCTTTATTCTGCCTCCGGCAGTGGACATTAGCTTGAGGCTGCCTCGCTAGCCACTCAAGTTTGGGACCTTACTTTTACCCTTCCTCTGCTCCTTTTCCCTATCAATGGCCAGCAACCCCTGCTGCAGACATCTAAGCAGGGCATCATCAGCCAGCAATGCAAGCTTACTGGCCTCCTCCCTCATTTCCTTCTATCTCTTCCATTTGCAAAATACTTAATCATCTCTGCTGTTCAAACATTTTGTCACGGCTGTTAATAATAAATAAAAATAAAAAACAAGCGGTTAATGGAGGCATTTTGTAAATTCCCTGTCATGCTCATGTATGTTCTACATGTGGTTGGCAACTGATTTCCATTTGGCAACAATTTCACTGCCTGTAAATGAACTTACGCCACACCAGTAAAAGTGGTTTACAATGCTCTTTTTCCAAGAACCGACTTCTCTGCAACTCTTCAGTTTTGCATTTTTATTTTTTTAGCAACAAGACTTGCATGGAATACACTACGTACTTTAATGTTCCTTATTTAAGTTTGTTTTAAATGTAGCATAGCTGCATAAAGATGTCTTTGTATTGATACAATATGTCTTATGAACTATTTTTAAGCTTTATATTTTTTGTAAAGTATTACCATTCATACATTTAATAAATGACAATGGAAGTCCTCAGGCCAGTAAGTGGACAAATTATGTTTGTAAAATATAAATTCATTTTCTAAACATGATACAAGAAAGACAACACAATTACAGTCCAAACAGGCACACAGTTTTAAAAACAATCAAAATGTTGTATATTATTCGATGGGAGGGAGTAAGAAACCAGTATAGTTTTCAATTTGGTCTGGGAACTGCTGTCTGATGCGTGCAACAGCACATGAGAGTATCACCACTCGGATGTGTCTGCCTAGGTACCTCCAGCACCATCTGACAAAATTTCTGTATGCCAAGTGTTTGTAAGAACTGTGAAAGACATTTAAGTGAGTTTGTATACATATACTCATTAGTAGTGTGAATATTGAATATTGCATTGCTTATAGCCAATACAATGTAGAAACAAAGCCTGTTAAAAGATAATCACAGACATGTAACGATTCAATTATTTAAATAATGTTTAAAAAAACTGACCTGTTGTGGACAGGCTTTCTGATCTCCCCAAACAACTGGCGATACATGCCATACACTGCCGCAGGACATATAGGTCTAGAGTGACAGGCTCAAAACCTGTGTCTATTGTACAGGAAATGCCATCCACCTGTCCACATCTTTGTATCTCCTGTTTGCAAAAAAAAGGACAGATTAGTACTTGATGAGTACATGACAAAGATGAGTATGTGCATTTTCTTCAGAAACTATGGTGAAGTAAGTGTTTTCTTTTGGTAAGTCTTTACAACACACATCCTCCTAGGGACTGAGTCTGGAGCAGTTACCAAATGAACACCTTTTATAAAATGACAACATGATAAGCATTTTAAAAATACTTTGCAATGGAAGATTTTGTGTTTACATGCAAAATAAACTTTCAATTTGTTAAATACATATTGAACTTAAAAATATTGCAAATACAAAAAC
This sequence comes from Carassius gibelio, assembly GCF_023724105.1. NCBI lineage: Eukaryota > Metazoa > Chordata > Actinopteri > Cypriniformes > Cyprinidae > Carassius > Carassius gibelio. The sequence goes on along the minus strand of NC_068404.1, from coordinate 6,082,246 downwards.
ATATCAGTGCAAGACAACTTTGATATGTGATTCATCAGTTTCATCTTCACTTTCTCCTTTATGTACTGTATGTGAGGATCTAAACGTTTAAACTCAAAGCGCTGGACCACTGTAACTGCTGCACTCTGTATCACTATCCATTTCACCTGTGTGTGTGTGTATGCACTGCCATATGCAAATAAGGCAGTCTCTATGCACTCCCTTTTTTATACAAAACCTTTCCCTCTTTCCAGACTCTACCCTCTCGGTTTTTCACAGTTCACCTTGCCCCTTTTTGGGACACTTATGGAAGTGAAAAAACCATGCTACAGCAGTGGGCCACAAATTTGCAGTGTTAGAATTAATAACTCTGAGACCAATATGAATGCTGAGTGAAAGTAGGTGCTGGAAAATAGCATTCAGCTAACCTCTATAACTTCCATGTTTGAGATCAATTGAGATCAACAGGCCACGGGACAAAACTAAGTCAAGTGTATGACCCAAATTATGAGTTGGGCCACATACATAATGTTCAATATTCAGTGACTCTAAAAGAGTTACAAATTAATTGACCAATGGTTTAGAAGGTCAACAAAATTACAAAAATTAATATTAAAAACCACAATGATTGGTTATTAAGCCTCTTATTAAGGAACTACAACTAGATCCTAGTAAACTGGCAAATTATAGGCCCATTTCAAGTCTTCCATTTATGTCTAAAATTGTAGAAAAGTGGTATGCTCAATTGTGCTCCTTCCTGCAAAAAAATAATCTGTATGAAGAATTTCACTCAGTTTTCAGGCTCCACCATAGCACAGAAACTGCACTTGTTGAAATTACAAATTACTTGTTTCTTGCATCAGATCAAGGCTGCATCTCATTGCTAGTTTTACTTGATCTTTGTGCACACCACAGATCATGACATACTCATAGTGTCACGGTTCATGAATTCACTGGTTTCTTCGTGTCCCGTGTATTTGTTGTTCTATGTGTGAGTGGGCGTGACCGCTCGTTACTACTGATCAGCATGCCAGCAGATCTCATTCACCGCACCAGCTGCTGCCAATTCACTCAACTACAAAAACTCATCGCTGACCATCTAATCAACCAGCCCACCCGAGCTCCAGTACTCTCCAGTACTCTCTGTGACTTATTCTGCTCAAAATAAAGAGTTCACTTGCATTTTTGCTTGCGCCTCTTGTATCATGACACACAGATCATTTACAAAACTATTAGTGCTGTCAATCGATTAAAAAAAAATTAACTAATTAATCGCACAATTTTTTAAAATTAATCGCGATTAATCGCGATTAATCGCAATTAAAAGACTGAAACTTTTTGGATATGTAAATGTAAAATGTTAATAATTAATGTAAACTCAAGACAAAGAAACTATTTAAATTCAGAATATGATTGTTTATTGGAATTTTTGTTTAACTTGTAACAGATTTTCTCATGTAAACAACATACCTGCAATAAACCATCAATATCCTCCAAATTAACTGTTGGCTTGAAAGCCATATTTATTACAGAAATAAAAACACAGGCATGTAAGTACCATTTGAATTTCAAAACAATCAATGCCAATAATAGACAAAAATGATTTCCATGTTGAATTCTAAGTGGACTGCAAAAAAATTCCAAAGTATAGTCATTGCCAGTGCTTTAAGTGGGCCGGTATGCACCCGTACTCAGTACCGCCACTTCCAAATATAGCTCTTGAGCGTACCGCCACCTCTCCTTGCGCCCAGAACGTGCTTGTAGCGTACCGGTACGCTCATTTGGACATCTGTTTTAATAGAGGTTTTAATCTTTCACCTGCACTGCCGATTTTCAGAGCGCCCTTCACAATGCAAGCTTCCTAATTCATCCCACCCAGAGCAGAAACTACATTACCCATTCACCCTTAAGTTATACAAGTGAATAGCGCATGTGTTGCTTTTCCCACTGTTAAGTGTCAACAACTCAACGTGGCCGGAGAAGGTGTGTGAAACTCGTTGTGAGTTATACTAAAGCAAAATCTTGAGTATTTATTGTCTGATAAACATTAAAAACTGTCTGCGGAGGTTGAGTCGTCCTGCAGCCCCCGCTGGCTGCTCATTGACTGCAGCATCTTTTTTCTAAGTTCTAAAAAAATACCGTAGACGGCAAGGCACAAATTTAGATATTCATTTATCTAATTAATCTATAGCCTATGCACAAAGACAATATGATCTTTTTGTCCCCTTTTTGTTTTAAAGCTTGATGAAGAGAGAGAGCGCAAGTTGCTGCAGCTGTGAGGAGGACAGTGATGCACGCGCACAGGAGTGATTGACAGTTCGCGGCACTGTGTACAAAAAATACTCCGCTACACAATTATTTCGTTTATTTTCGTTTAAGCTTATTAACGTTAAACAATGACATTTGAGTTCATGATTTTAATGTTGCTGTTTCTTGTGGCAGACTGAATGAAGAGTAATGTTTCTTGTGGCAGACTGAAGAGTAATCCGTTTTATACTGAAACTTTCCGTCTAAAAGTCCTTCCTTGGTCTTATCCATATTTCTTTGCACGTTGAACACACATAGGCCACAACTGGAAATAAAAAAAACTGCAACCGCGTTAATTGCGTTATTTTTTTTTAACGCGTTAAATATTTCAAATTAATCGAATGCGTTAACGCGCTAATTTTGACAGCACTAAAAACTATACATGTATTCAAGGACAAACTTTGTTTATTTTAATGGGGAGTCATCTAATTTATCACCAGTAAAATATGGCGTGCCACAATGATCTGTCCTAGGTCCTCTGCTATTTTCAATATACATTGTATACATTCAATATACAAGGTTAATTTCCACTGTTATGCTGATGATACTCAATATAACTTTATGGACCAAAAACAGTACACACAACCTCATAGATTACAATTTGGACCTAGATGCAGAGATGCTCACAAGTCTCTGAGCTAGAGTCCAAGTCAAGTCTCAAGTCTCTGAGCTAGAGTCCAAGTCAAGTCTCAAGTCTCTGAGCTAGAGTCCAAGTCAAGTCTCAAGTCTCTGAGCTGGAGTCCAAGTCAAGTCTCAAGTCTCTGAGCTAGAGTCCAAGTCAAGTCTCAAGTCTCTGAGCTAGAGTCCAAGTCAAGTCTCAAGTCTCTGAGCTAGAGTCCAAGTCAAGTCTCAAGTCTCTGAGCTAGAGTCCAAGTCAAGTCTCAAGTCTCTGAGCTAGAGTCCAAGTCAAGTCTCAAGTCTCTGAGCTAGAGTCCAAGTCAAGTCTCAAGTCTCTTTATTATATTAAGTCTCTGGTTATAATAAATGTTGCATCACGTACAGCGACCCATCCAAGCTGCTTAGAACACTGCATAGCTATATATAAGGAATTCAAAGCATGTAATATGTTATTATGACAACTCTATTTATTAGCATACAATATCAACTTTGATTTTGGTATATAATCAGTGTAAACAGGCTATTGCAACATGACAAAAACACCAAGAATGCTTTACTTTTAAGTTAATATCTTTTAATAGTTAATATTTTGCATTTATGGATTCAGTAATGGCCTTCTGTCTGTCCTGGCTGTATAGCTGCACACCTCCTGTCTGGCTTAAGAATGAACAAAGCTACGCTGACTTATGTTATTCATACAATACCTACTCACAAATAAACATCAAAAACAAAGCCGGCTGCAATGAATTTCTGTGCAAAACAGCTTTTACTACAAACACTTCAACACAAGAACATTGTTATCACACAAGAACATTTTGATAGAGAACCAAAAATATTTAAAGTAGATAAAATTAGAATAAATAAAATGGAAATGTCTACATACTATTACTACTGTAAACTTTGCAAATAGGACATCAGCCCCTTCAAGTCAATGAACAATAACAAAGTGGGCTGCAATGAATATCTGTGCAAAACGTCATGGCTCCGCTCCTACCCAATGACAGAGGCACGCAGGTTTTTTTCCACTGGAGTACTCACGTGAAGGATGCGTGCACAACTAATAACTAATATCATCACGCTATAAAGGGTTGGCCTGCGCTGGGTGCGCCCCTCCCCCTATAACTGTTCTGTCTCGCGGAGGAGCTCATTTGTGTGCATCTGTGTGAAACACGCGCTCTGAAACACGCATAGGAAAAAAGAGCGACAGAAAGAACGGCTCCCCTCCAGTCGCGACTCGGCTCCCATCGTTCATGTTTATGAGCCGTTCAAAAGAATCGGTTCGTTCGCGAACGTCACAACTCTAACAGCGAGCTCATCTGACGTTTACTAAAAATTAACATTGTTCACGAGTCCCGGAGCTCGAGTCCGAGTCGAGTCTGAAGTCTTTCGAGGACGAGTCTCAAGTCGAGTCTGAAGTCACTGTTTGTGCGACTTAAGTCGCACTCGAGTCCGAGTCTCAAACTCGAGTCCCCATCTCTGCCTAGATGGATTTAATGTTACTTCATCTACAGTCAAAAATCTGAGTGTTATATTAGACAGCATCTTGTCTTTTGAAAACCATATTTGCCATATTACAAAAACAAATTCTTTCCATCTTAGAAACATTGCCAGGCTATGAAGCATGTTACCTGTTTCTGATGCAGAAAAGCTGGTTCATGGATTCTTGATCTCTAGAATGGACAATTGTAATGCACTGCTAGGTTTTTGTCCTGCATCTTCAACAAACAAGTTAAAGGTAGTCCAAAATGCAGTTGCTACATTCCTTACCAGGTCAAGAAAATATGTTCATATTACCCCAATTTTACATTCTCTGCACTGGCTACCTATTAAGTTCCATATCAGTTACAAAATATTATTACTTACCTATAAGACCCTTAATGGTTTAGCTCCTGTGTACCTAACTAGTCTTCTACCAAGCTACAATCCATCATGCTCCCTCACAAAATGCTGGACTTTTTGTAGTAACTTGGATAGGAAAGTCCATTAAAGGAGTCTTTTATGCATTTGGCTCCCAAACTCTGAAATAGCCTTCCTGATAATGTCCGGGGTTCAGAACACTCTCTCTGTTTAAATCTAAATTAAAAACACATTTCTTTCACCAAGCATTCAAATAATGCATCTCATAATTTTGAAATGCAGTTATATCTGATCAAATGTGCATTATTATTCTTTAGCTTGGGTTAATCTAATTCATTTTACTTGGTTGAAACAGTAGCTACACTAATTATGTCTCTATTTTTTTCTCTGTGTTGCCCAGGATTTACATCCCGTGGTAACTAGGATTTACACAAGCTTCAGTCTTGAACACCTGAGAAGAGATGATGCCAACCCCTAAGAGGACCTCAGATGATGCTAACCCTGTAACAACATACAGAACTACCAAACTGTGCTATAAGTTGTATTACATCAGATCATAATTGTTGTTAATAGTGTTCATCGTCTGTTTGATTACGTCTTTAATTGATTTTTCTGTACATTTCAACCATGTGCACATTTAATTAAAATTAAATTAATGCATTTAGCAGACATTTTTATCCAAAGCGACTTAGTGCATTCAAGCTATCAATTTTAACCTATCATGTGTTCCCAGGGAATTGAACCCCGGGAACACATGTGTCCAAAACACATGAGCACATGACAAACTGACAGTCACCACTGATACTACTAAATATCGTTAGCAATGCAATGTTAGCAATGTTAGCAAAATGGCAGAAACATACACACTCTCTTTGCCGGCCGAGGACCATGAGAGGTATTTTATTAAGCTACTGGATACGGTGTTTACAGAGGTTTCCCTTTGAAATGGTCGAAAACTGGATTAATAACCCCATGCAGTGGCCAAATATGGACATCTAACGTTACCATTATCTCGTGGAATCACCCTAGTAGCCTACTTTTGTCATTAACATACTCACAGTATGATAAACTAGACGATGAGGCCATGTCAAGAGGAGTCGGTGGTTTACTTGGATCATATTTCACTTGATTTAAGCTATTTACAATTTTGTTGTAGTTAGAAATACGAAGCTGCTAGTAGCTACGTGATTAACGTTAGCTCTCATTAGGCATGCTACCTTGGCTGTTAACTGATTTTAAGTTTCAAATATTCGCAGGCTAGGACTAAACAATATAACTATTATACAATATCTGTTTGTAATTGTGTCTGACAGGCCTGTACACATCAGAAACAATGAAAAACAAAAGGTCCCTGGAGCGAGTTCTGTATCAGGAATCCGTTTGTTTTCCCCCAAAAAGAGGCTTTAACCTTCGATAATTTTCTGTAAAGTTGCTTTGTAACGATTCGTATTGTAAAAAGCACTATACAAATAAACTTGAATTGAATTGAATTGAATAAAACATTGAGTTCTTATTGTTAACAAGACAAAAAATAAAAAAACCCTTTTTCCAATGGTGTTTGTCTTTCCAGACGTAGGATGATTGGTTGATTAACTGATTTCTTCCCTAAAAAATAAAACAATTTGTTGTCCTTATAACATATCAAACAAATACTGTAATACTTAGGGTTAAAGTTATGATAAAAATATGAACAATAGCCTATTATTATGTTATGTTATGTTATGTTGTTAAGTTCCTAGGATAGCAAAGTCCAATAAAGGAGGTAGAGCTTTCTCACATCTGGCTCCCAAACTCTGGAATAGCCTTCCTGATAATGTTCGGGGTTCAGAAACACTCTCTCTGTTTAAATCTAGATTAAAAACGCATCTCTTTCGCCAAGCATTCGAATAATGTATCTCTTAAATTGTGAGTGTAGTTGTATCTGATCAAATGCACATTCTTATTCTTTAGCTTGGGTTAAACTAATTAATTTTTCTTTGTTGGATCAGCAGCTCTGCTAATTATGTCTCTATGTGTTTCTCTGTTTCTGCTGGGATCTTCATCCCGTGGTAACTAGTATTTACACAAGCTCCAGTCTGGATCCAGAACACCTGAGAAGAGATGATGCTGACCCTCAGAGGACCCCAGATGATGCTAACCCTGAATCAACAACAGATCTAACAAATATTGCTACAAGTGTGACTGCATCATATAATAATTGCTGTTAATAGTGTTCTTTGTCTGGCTGACTACGTCTTATATTATTGTTTTCTGAAAAATCCTGTCATATGCAAACAAACTGACAGTCACCACTAATAAGCTAATACTAAATATTGTAGAAACGTAATATTCGGTAAAGTTGCTTTGTAACGATTTGTATTGTAAAAAGCGCTATACTAAAAATAATAATAATGTGGTGGAATGGGACCTTCATGAACTGGATGTGCATCCCACAAATCTCCATCAACTGCAAGATGCTATTCTATCAATATGGGCCAACATTTCTAAAGAATGCTTTCAGCACCTTGTTGAATCAATGCCACGTAGAATCAAGGCAGTTCTGAACGCGAAAGTGGGTCAAACACAATATTAGTATGGTGTTCCTAATAATCCTTTAGGTGAGTGTATATATATATATATATATATATATATATATATATATATATATATATATATATATATATATATAATAGACAAAATATATACAGCTTTTATTTAAAAAAAAAAAAGAAAGAAATTATTTCACAACTTGGTCAACTTCAGACAATACAAAAAGTTGATGGTTTGTAATGTTTGTAATAAAATTTGTAGTGGAACCCATTAGAATTTTCTGTGATGGTTCTATTGTTTTTTGTTTATTATTTTTGTTTTGTTTGTTTGTTTTTAGCAGGGAATATTACAGTCTAAAATTGTAGACTTAACACAATCCCTATCCCTAAACCTAAGCCTACCCTTACTTTATTCCTAAAATCAGTGGGAAATGAAATGATAGGTGATAAACAGGGGTGCAGATTCACCTAACCCTGATTATAAGCCTAAAAAAGATATTTCCGGAAAAGTTATCCCTCAATTCTGATTGTTTGCTTGGAACGTTGTTCCAGGATCAACAAGGATGTTGATCCAGGAACATGTTGCACTTGGTGATATAATGTTCACCGGTAACTGCTCTAAATTTAGTTAAACATAAGCAGATGGAAGACGCAATAATTATTTTATGGCCTGTTTTATCATCCATTCAACTTCTTCCATACCATGAACTGGAAATTCATGGGAGTACAGATGATGATTCCAACTGAATTCAGTAAATACAATTATGATCATAAAATGTCCCAGTGCTGAAGTAGTAGTTTGCTCACAAGGAATTTCTTATGATATTCTAAAGAGTAATCATTGATCTTAAGAGCAATCATTCGTAACTGCAAAGGGTTTACTTTTATTTGTGTGCACTCGCAATATCAACACAACGTTGTGCTTTCTGTCGTGTCGTCTTTAACAGGAGAACAAAAATGAACCAACACTAAGTGAACACAGGATTCACAGACATGATAAATATATGTATAGATATTTTTTTGTTTTGTTTTTACAGAAAAAAAAACTTGGTTATTGTCACGAAGTTCTTGTTTGGCCAAATTAAAATAAGATATTCTTTGTCTTAAGACAAGTTAAGGTAGAACAAGTTCAATAAAACATCTTTTTTGTACTTTATTTTACTGTGTGTGTGGATTAGGCAAGGATCAAAGGGCGGAACGAAAGTCTCAAATGAATCAAATAGAGTCGACTCGGAAGAGACGTGAATGAAACTTGGTTATTGTCACGAAGTTCTTGTTTGGCCAAATTAAAATAAGCTATTCTTTGTCTTAAGACAAGTTAAGGTAGAACAAGTTCAATAAAACATCTTTTTTGTACTTTATTTTACTGTGTGTGTGGATTAGGCAAGGATCAAAGGGCGGAACGAAAGTCTCAAATGAATCAAATAGAATCGACTCGGAAGAGACGTGAATGAAACTTGGTTATTGTCACGAAGTTCTTGTTTGGCCAAATTAAAATAAGCTATTCTTTGTCTTAAGACAAGTTAAGGTAGAACAAGTTCAATAAAACATCTTTTTTGTACTTTATTTTACTGTGTGTGTGGATTAGGCAAGGATCAAAGGGCGGAACGAAAGTCTCAAATGAATCAAATAGAATCGACTCGGAAGAGACGTGAATGAATGCACGCACATTGCCTGATCCACAAATGCACATTTTAATCCGTACATGCACAAATTATGATCATTTTAATACAAACTATAACGTTTGTATTCACAAATATGTCTCTATTTGAACAAAATGCTGCACATTAATGTAAATCTTAACTCTGCAGACACCGATTGAAAAGCATTTGTTTTCAGTGTAGTGACGCACATTAGCAAATTTTTCAAATCGTGTACACGTTCATGAATTACACTGGGCCTTGTTCGTCAGTAGTTGTGTGTGTGTGGGACATGAAATGCCTCAAGTCTCAAAATCCAAATGAACAGAGCAAAATCGACTCGAGCTAGATTTCAATTAATGCACGTGTGTCACCCGATCCACATATGCATGGAGTCCTTTTTGCATGAGCAATTTATGATATATTAATGCAGAACAGAACATTTTTTATTCGCAAACATGTCTGTATATGTAAAAATCGCTACACAATCATTTAATCCCTAATAAAATTGAAAGGTATTTGTTTGTGGTTTGTAAAATACAGTACATGTATAAAATTGATGTAGTACATTGATATTTTTGTGTACATCTATTAATAATTTTGAATCCAATTTCATCCCATATTAGCCCATCCTCACATATACATGCAAATATATAGCCAATGGTCTTTCTTCTAGATCTTCCTGAGTGTTTGGCTTTACAAAGAGATTTCAGCCTTTTATGCGCAGGATTGGCTTGGGGTTTATAACTGATGCCCATCAGCTGTACCCCATATTTATGTCACAGCTATCAGCAAGCATCTTTGAATGGGAAGTGGCTGATGTCTCTATGCCTCACAAAGCAAAGAAAGAACTTTTGATGGCCCAGGTTTGACCTGCGCTGACAGATGATGTCAACAAGCTGGCTCTTCATTGCTGGAGGAGGACCAGTGGAGAGGAGACTACCATCCTTCTCCTTGAACGACTGCTTACAGAGCTCCTGAGCAGCAAGAGAAATCACTCATGTTCCTCTCCTGGACCGAGAAAGGATGGAGCACATCTGGAGTGTCCAGAAGAAGCAAGTTAAGTGTATCCAAGACCACCCTGGTGCTGCACTCTATACAGAGACAGGGAACTTTTTAACCAAGGGAGATGTGCTTCTGATGACATACAGATGTGCCAGAGGCTCCACTTCTCTCGAATCCTTTTTCATTTAAACCTTAATCATTTCATCCCAGGTACGTATTTGTCACACACTGCACATATGTAAATAACAATAAGTATCAGTGTGTTTAACACTCCCTAAAAACTGTGGTCTGTTTACAGGGACCAGTGCAAACAGTCTGAACTTTCAGATTTATTTGCTGTAGGGTCTACACAGGTGGAACCAGGATCAGGAGGCTGCTTCCCTGTCATCGGAGCCATCAGATTTATTCTTGTTTATAAATTGTTCACTGTGTAAACGGCTGGGAGTTGTAAAAAGTTTTTGGCAGGAAAATAGTCCCCACGTTTTGTCCTCCAGCACGTTACACCGGTAAGATAATTTATTACTGTTAATTAACTTGCAATTTCTGTGTAATCTCAGTCTATATTTTAAGCCTATAAAGTCTACTGTATCTGTATTTAAGACCTCTAAATGATCAACATGATGAAATGTTTTCTTGAAACATGCCCCCTTGTCATGATTTATATTTTCTATCAAGTAAAAGGCCTTTCAGTATAATTGTACAAACGTCTACCTTCAACTCAAACTTCATGTAATTTTCATGTGAAATCTTTATTATTAGAAAGTATTCGTTTTTTTGAAAGAACAACTTGGATATTATTAGTAATACTTGGTGACCATTTACTATACCAAAGCTACTTAGGTTTACTTGATTAGAAAAGTCAAATTACATGTAAGTATCATATATGCTTAATAAAAATAATACATTATTAAATAATAAAAAATAATAAAAAATTATCCTCTACTATGAGCTCCATGTCCTCACACTATTACAGTATATGAGATACTATAAAAACGTTATGTATCAAATATGCTACACAACAATTTTATTTGATTCCTTTTTATTGTTTTTATTCCAGGTGAGCTCATTGGAGTAAAGTATATGTTCCAGCAGACTGGTCAGGCACTGCAGGACATGAATCCAGACTCTGAAGAGACAGCAGAACCTTAATGTGGAGGAGAGAGATGAATATGAAGGCTTCTGTGACATCAGCGAGAATCACACCATTGCAGATCAAGAGGTTGTTCTGTCACCACCCTCCTCCACACTGACAGTGGGTTCTTCCACCCTGGTCAGCAGCAGTGACACTGCTGTACTGGGTTCCACAAACCCTTCACTGGTCACTGACCCCACAAGGGTCTCCTTTATCTTCTGGACCCTCAAGGATTGCTGTCCCACCTGTTCCCTCTGAAACATTTGTTTCACCACTCCCCTCAGAGCCAGAGAATGCTGGTCAGGTTGATGATGAAGAGATGGTAAGTGCCACTCCTCTGTATTACATTCACATAAACTAGTTTTTTTTTTTTTTTTTTTAATAGGCTATTGACTACCAAAATGTTTCAGGATATCAACATGTGGACAGGCTGGCAGAATATCTGGTGGAGCTCTGGGGTCACACAGCCCTCAGCCTTACCAGTCACGAAGCCAACACAATAATTGCACTTTGGCAGAACCTGGATGGCAACGGGTGGTGTATGCAGCTCAACACCAGAAGAGACTGCTGAGTGGACACTTCAGAGTAACAAAGAGGCCCACTCAAACCCCTGGAGTACAGAGCACCACCAGAAGTGTGCGGGGTGCAAGCAGCGCAACTGTTCAGTGGCCTGACTGTTGCTGTCTGGTGGAGATCTTCTTCATGCTTTGCACTACAAGCTGTCCCAAAAAAGGCAACAGAATGCTGTCGGTCTCTGATCCTCCAAGACTACAGTAGGATAAGGAAGCTTGTACTGGGCAACAGCTTGGTGATGGGAAGAACCTCAATGCAACTGGTGGAGGTTAACCAGAACACCATACCTGTAGCTCATTAATTTTTTACAGGCTGCCAAATGCCTTTGGACTGAGCCAGAACAACAAGGGGAGCAGCACCAGAACAAGCTACCAGAGAGCACAGCAGGTTAGGCAAAGCAGAGGCAGACCTCTACTGGACGACCCCCTTCTTAGACCCAAGGCACCAGCACAGAGTCCTATATTGGTTAGGCCATCAGCACCTGGAGCATCAGTGCATATGGTACCCAACATACCAGGTTTCCAGGGTGTGCCGATGTTCAGGGTGTGCCATTGTTCCAGGGTCTGCAAATGGTTCAAAGACTGTTTATGGTCCAGGGAATGCTGCATGTTCCAGCATATAGTTGTGAAGGGCAGCAGTTCACAATCAGCTGCCAATCCGCAAACCATGCCCAAGAGACCCTACAAGAGAACTGTAGAGGCAGACACTTGCAAGAAGTGCAGACAATTCAAAACCAGTGCAACGGGACATAGCCAGTACAGGGGCAAGGTGTACTGCCCATGGACTGAGACCGTTACAAAAGAAATGGTTAGAGAAAATGCAGAGAACTGTTCCCAAATAATGTGTGTGTGTGTATATTATTGTAGTGTGTATATAGTAGTTTAAATATAAGTCCCTATTATATTTTTTTTTTTATTTTATTTAAACATTATTTCATATTTGATTTAACTTTATTTACATGTTTTAATCCCAAATTAAATTAAACTAAATTTTAAAATGTATCTCCTCCTGGGTCATTATACGAAAACGTGCCATTTTGTGTCCCTCAGGGAAAAAAAGCTCTGTAAATCTTAATAAAACATAAAAGAAATAGAATATTTTATATTTTAGTTTCCATAATGTCTCATAATATAAGAATAAATTATTTTCTGTTTCTTTGGTTTTTAAAGGATTTTAATCACATTTTTGTACAAAGCATCTTGAAGAAATGTTGAAAATGGCCTGTCCCTCAGTAAGATTTTTCTACTTCTACTTGCTATCGAGGCCAAAAAAGTCAAACTATCATAAAAAAACATATACTTGTATAAAGCCTTAAGTGTCAGTTCATTAGTCATAAATGGGTTTTATTCTTAACGTGTCAAATAAAATAAAAAAACACACAATTTAGTCGGGTCCCTAGGTTCTCGTCAACCCTGTTACTTTTTATAAAAACACCTCTTTAAAGATAATGGACTGTTCCAAAAGTTGCATCAGTTCCAGGAAGTGACATTATCTGACTTTCATGAAGTTGATGGTAGAAGACAAGTAAGTGTTCTCTTCTTTTTAATGAATTTTCTTTGAGGTTATGTAATGTCTGAAAGACAGGGACACGCTCATTGTGTCAGCCCTGTTACCAGAAAAGCATATGTTAAAAAGTTTTTTGTACATATTTAAAAATTTACATATATGATAATATTTAAGCCTCTCATTAAGGCACGTAATGTAGTGTCATTACCTATACCTCATGGCTAGTAATGGCCGGCAATAACCTTTTTCGTCAACCCTGTTACCGTCAACCCTGTAACCATTCCAGGGTAAGAGGGTTGACCCAAGTACGCTTTTGTGTGTCTTACCCATGTTGTATACACAAGAAGGGTTAAATCAAGGGCAACTGGACTAGGTACGTCCATATTTGAAGCTATTGCCTCTCATCCAAGGGGTTTCTTCATTTCTAAATGACTGATGGGGAGTGCCAGGCATTTAACCTCTGTGGGGTTGTCACCCCTGAGCCAACCCTTCTTGGATAACTGACCTGGATGACTGAGAATTTTAACAGACATACTTTTCTTACAAATAGTATACATAATATACATGTTTTTACAGTTTTTATCCCTAAAAATCATGTTTTTTTATTTATTCTACTGATAGATAGGCTAAAATATGTTGAGGTTACTGATCTATACTGATACACACAAGTGCATTGGGTTTTATAAATGTGCTTTATAAATCAAAAGTCATTATTTTTTTTATTATGAGAAGTCAATAAATTAACAAGCTTTTCAGTTTGCATTTGGGATACTCTCCATACATGCACTCCATCCAAATAGTTTGAAAAAGTTTTCTTGTCAAAAAATAAATCAAGCTTGTGTGACTTGTATGATTATTTGATGGCATGTGAACTACTTACATTTACAGTATGCTACACAATCATAAATAATCAGGGCTGGGGTGTAACGAAATACATGTAACAGCGTTACGTATGTAAAATACAAAATATGAGTAACTGTATTTCGTTAAAATTACATTTTAAATAAGGGGTAATCAGATTACAGTAACATCTGAAAACTATTTTAGATTACCAGTGATTACTTTTATTTTGATGTAATTTATTAATTTAATATTTAAGTTTGGGGATTTCAAACAATACCGCGACTGATTTTTTCCCGTTACAAGCACATAACGACACAAACATTCTCCTAGAAATCACACTATGCATTCAGTCAACAGATCCATACGAAGCATGCATAAAATAAAGGTTTATGAAGTCAAACAATAGCTTTATGTGGTTTACAGATGAACTTCTTTATTCATTCGAAATGTTCAGTATCATCTTTGGCTCGGTAATGCAAGTTCACGATCCAATTCGTGAACAGATGATTCTTATTCGTGAATCTTTTAAAATAATAATTTCCTTTATTTATTTATTTAATGAAACCAGTGTGGAAACCAATGCTTCACTAACGGGATAGATCTGGGTCAGGGTATATTCTGGCAAACCGTTTACCAATCAAGTTTCTCAATTGGCAAAGCAAACTGTGGTACACGCCACTACCAACACAGAATGGGTAAATCTGTGTTTTCTCAGCACAATATCATAGAAATATGAGGTTTGAGAAGTAGAAGGCTGGGCAACAGTTAAAACATTTTAAAGTTAAAGTTCATGCAAACAGATAAGTTTCGGTTTTTCATCATTTTTATGCTAAAATATCTCAATAGAGCCGTCTACATAATATGCTGATTAGTCATGTTGAATTAAAGGTTTATGAATGTCCAATTAAGACTCCATTACAACCATAATTGTAACTCAAACAAGCAGTATAATCAATACGGTAACTGTTGTCAACCCTGTAACTGATGTGTCAACCCTGTTACTTGTATAATATTCTAATATAACTTAAAAAATGTAAATAAAAATGTAATCAATTAATTGTAAATGTTTAGTAAGAGAGGCTAATAATCCACTCAAAATTGAATTGAGGTGTTTAATTTTTGTTTCCATACATTTTTCTTAAAACAGAAGATGCTGGGAGAGTGTAATTTGGAAATGAACGTATTCATCCCCTTAAAAAAATAAAACTTTCAATATTCTCAATTCACAAACACTCTTAATGTAACAAGGGGGAGTATATCTTCCACAGTATATCAGATTTGTTCTATACATGTATTTAAAACCTTTTCAAAAAGTAATTAATATGTTGGTAACAGGGTTGACCAAAAACACACATTTAAATTAGTTAAATGAAAAAAAATGAAAAAAATAAGATAGCCTGAGATGGCACGGCACATTTTCCTGAGAGGTAAGGATCTACTTAATCCAAAAAGGGGCTTAAAGATTTTCAAAACAGAAATTTGAAAATCAAACATTAAAAGTGGGAAATGGCACGTTTTCGTATAATGACCCTCCTAGAACTTTTAAGCTAGAACCACCAAACTTGGGTCAGACCTTCAGACTGGTCTGACTCGGGTTGCTATATCTTTTATAACTGATCCAGCTTGCAGTTTTCGACATTCATTGAGGGGGTTAAGATTTTATACAATAAAACGAATGATGTATTTAAACTGTCTACTGCCGTAGCAAAGCTTAAAAACTCTACTGAGAATACAGCTAAAACCAGCCTGTTGAAGCCATTTCTATGGAAGTAATAATATTTTGAGTTTATTTTGTAAAATCTGAGAAAAACCTGTGTTGCAAATGAAAGGTAGAAATTGGAATGTAAACAGTTAGCCAGTGATGTAGTATAACGTAATTTGATTGGCTGTTAGATTTATTATGAAAGAAATAGAACCCTATGAAACAGTCAGAAGCCACTGGACTTTTGGAGCAACACAGTCTTTTGACCTATGCAAAACTGCACAGTTAATTTGTAAGAAAAGTACATATCCTACGTTTTTTATGTTTTAAGATTTGTAATTAAACAGTCAAACGAAGAACTTTGGATTCAAGACTTTTATTCACTGACGTTTTGTGTTGAGTACAACTCTGAAGTCCTAAGCTAGTGAGTCGGCTTTGCGCTCACATTCAAAGTCAAAAGACTGCTCGACATAGTCAAAATATCGAGTAAATTCAGAAGATTGCTTGAGGAAGCCGAAAGACGAGCCGTGTGAGAAGATCGCTAAAGAAAAAAGACACCCGTGATGACGGCGAACTAATCGATCGAGCGGCTCTGAGGAAAACCTGTTAACGGCTGCTATCAAATACGATAGACCATTTCGGACCAAAACTACGTTGCAGAAAAAAGAATACAGAAAGGAAGCCAGAGATAGCCGAAAGTAAGTCGTCGGCTGAATGAGACATTCCGTGGAACAGGTCTGATATTTTCTTCATGACTCTATTCATCGTCTAAAAGTGACAGCCAAGTGTGTTCACTGGATTTCATACTGAAAGTCATAGAGCTTGACATAAATCCTGCACATCAGTGACTCTTCTAAATGAGTGTTTTTAAGAAGATTAGAAGCTGTGGAGAATATTAAGAATTGTGACAATTTTGTGAAGATTTAAAAGTGACATGACATGGCAGATGAAAGCGCAGCTGCGTGTGATGACCAAAAGAGGGCGCCAAAGCCCACAGAAAAGGCTGTAGAGGAGAAAATACACAGGCTGAAAGGAGAACGCAAGGGAAAGTTGGCACAAATAACCAAACAGAAGAATCATTTAGCCAAATTGAAGGAAAATGAACAAAATGTTAATTTCATTAAAGATGAAGAATTGTTGCGGTTCGAAAGATGCTTAAAACAGTATGCACGGATTAATGAAGAGTTGTGTGAGTTAATAGATGAAGATGAAAAGAAAGCAGATCAAGATGCTTATGAGAACAGATTTTCGGAATTTCAGCAGTTTATAGAAGACACAAATAAATGGATTGCAGATGTTCTAAAAGATGAGGAAGATGATATTAGGCCACATGATAGTGTATCCAAAGCTAACTCCGTGGTAAGCCAGACTTCCAGTACTACTTCTGCAAGGCTGAGAATTAAAGCTGAACGTGAAGCACTGTTGGCAAGAGCTGCAGCAATGAAAAAGAGAGAAGCAATAGAACAGGAAGAAACTCGCTTGAGAATTAGAAAAGAGCAATTGGAGCTTGAAACTGAGCTTGCTGCTTCAGATGCCAAACTGAAGGTATACGAAGAATTTGAAGATGTTCATGAATCTAAACATGATTTATCAGTGCTACCTTCAGGACCCAGATCTGAACCTCTGATGTGTAAACCAGAAAAACACAATGTAGACGATTACATGCAATGTGGAGCTGGTAAAACACCCCTTACATTCAATCCAAAGCCAGCCACTCAAGTTGGTGCTTCAGTAAGAAGAAAGTCATCGTCAAGGTATGATGCAGTCAGCAGCACGCCACATCTTAATCATCATGATCACACTGATTTCTCTACAGATAGCCTGCACAAAGTGTTACAGCGTCAAAACGAAGTCACTGAGATGCTCATTAAACAACAGAATTTGTCTCAACTCCCTCAAAGAGACATATCAACGTTTACAGGAGATCCTCTGACTTACAGATCTTTCATAAGGGCATTCGAGCATGCTATCGACAGTAAAACCGACAGTAATCAGGACCGGCTGTACTACCTTGAACAGTTCACGAGTGGAGAGCCACTTGATCTCATTCGGAGCTGTGAGCACATGAAACCCGACAGAGCTTATAAAGAAGCCAGAGAACTGCTTGATCGTCACTATGGAGATGAAATAACCATCGCTACAGCTTATATCAAGAAGGCTATGGAATGGCCTCAGATAAGGCCGGAAGACAGAAAAGGATTGAATGCTTTTGCTTTGTTCTTGGTTGGATGTTGTAACACAATAAATGATGTGGACTACATGGACGAAATGAACAATCCTACCAACATGAAGTCCATTTTATCCAAACTTCCATTCAAACTGAAAGAAAAATGGAGAAGTTATGCTTATGACATTCAAGAAAGAACAAGAAGAAGAGCCAGATTTCCTGATTTAGTGGAATATGTGTACCGGCAAGCAAAGGTTGCAAATGACCCACTGTTTGGAGATATTCTGGACTCCACTTCAAGTAATCCGAAAAGCTCAAAAAAGCAACCAAGCCTTAGAAAAAGTGAGTCTAAAAGAAGTAGCTTTGCTGTTAATGTGTCTGCTACCGAAAATAATGTCAGTAAAAGCCAACCTGAGAAGAAAGCTTTTGCATCCAAGTCAACAAATGTTTTTCAAAGTCCCTGTCTTTACTGCCAGAAGAACCATGCACTGAATGCGTGCAACAAGATTCGAGAACAGCCTCTGAAAGAAAGAATTCAGTTTTTGAAAACGAACGGCCTTTGTTTTGGGTGTCTGACGGCAGGTCATATGTCCAAGGACTGTAAAAAAAAGGGCCTCTTGTCCAGATTGTTCATTCAAGCACCCAGCTATCTTGCATGTTGTTAAGGAAGATCCTTCATCAAAGAACAACATTGCAGACGACAGGTCACAAAGCATGAGTGAAGTCACAAGTGCTCTCGTGTCTGCAGGGTGCAGAAAAGGTGACCATACTGGGGCCGGGAACAGTGAGTGTATTCTTCCCATCGTACCTGTGCAGATAAAACACAAGAAAGACACAAAGATAATCAAGACCTATGCTTTCCTGGATCAAGGAAGTACAGCGACTTTCTGCGCTGAAGAATTGGCGAAGAATTTGAATATGCGGGGCAAAAAGACAGAGTTCCTGCTTCGTACTATAGCGCAACAACAGAAAGTGTATAGTTATGAACTTACCGATCTGGAGGTGTGTGGCTTAAAGGAGCAAAACTACATTCAGCTTCCCAATGTGTATACTCAGCCAGATATACCTGCAAAAAAGGCCAACATCCCACAGAAGAAAGATTTGGAGAAGTGGTCATACCTGAGTCGAGTCCATCTCCCAAAACTTGAAGCCGAAGTTGGTCTGCTCATCGGTGTCAATGCATACAAAGCAATGGAGCCATGGGAGATTATTAATAGCCAGAACAACGGACCATATGCTGTAAAGACAGCTCTTGGCTGGGTCTTCAATGGGCCAATCAGCAGATGCCAAGAACAGGAATCAGATGATGACAAAAAACAAAGTTTCCTTGTCAATCGTATTTCTTTGATAAGCGTCGAAGACATGTTGATGAAGCACTATAATGCAGATTTTCCAGAAAGAAAATGTGACGACAGACAGGAACAGTCGCAACATGACAAACAGTTCATGTATACAGTGACAACATCAGCTCAGCTCGTGGATGGTCACTTCTGCATTAAGTTGCCTTTGAAGGATGACAAGGTGAAGATGCCAAGCAACCGTGGTATTGCTGAACAGAGGCTTAACTCTTTGAAGAGGAAGTTCAGTAGGAATTCACATTTCTTTCAAGAGTACAAGGCTTTTATGGAAAACATACTGGAAAAAGGCTATGCAGTAAGGATTCCAGAAGAACAGTTGATTCGCAGTGATGGAAGAGTATGGTTTATTCCACACCATGGAGTTTACCATCCAAAAAAGAGGAAACTCAGAGTCGTCTTTGACTGTGCAGCAACTTACCAAGGTGTGTCGCTAAATGACCAGTTGTTGCAAGGGCCTGACTTAACTAACACCCTCATCGGAGTATTGTTGAGATTCAGACAGGAGCCTGTAGCCATGATGGCAGATATAGAGTCCATGTTTTACCAGGTGCGGATTCCAGACACGGACGCGGATATGCTGCGCTTTCTGTGGTGGCCAGGTGGCAATCTGAATGTGGAAGCAGAAGAGTACAGAATGTGTGTGCATTTGTTCGGTGCTACATCATCTCCTAGTTGTGCATCATATGCATTAAGAAGAACAGCGGAAGATGCTGCATCAAAGAGTACCCCAGAAGCCACACAGACAGTCCTCAAGAACTTCTATGTGGACGACTGTTTGAAGTCTGTAGCCACAGAAGATAAAGCCATTGCTCTTGTGAAGGAGCTAATGATGTTGTGCGCCATTGGTGGTTTCCATTTGACCAAGTGGTTCAGCAACAGCAAAGCCCTGCTGGGTTCCATTCCTGACCAAGAACGAGCAGCTGAAGTCAAAGATCTCGTTTTGGAGCATGATGAGTTACCAGTAGAACGGGCATTAGGCATGCAGTGGTGCACGAGTTCTGACAGCTTCAGGTTCAAAATACATCTGCCCGACAAGCCATGTACAAGACGGGGCATTTTATCTGTAGTCAGTTCGGTGTATGACCCAATGGGTTTTTTGGCACCACTTCTACTACCTATCAAGCTCATTTTAAGAAATCTCTGCCAAGAGAAGAAAGGTTGGGATGTAGAACTCCATGAAAAGGAATGTCGGGCATGGATGAAGTGGCTGACAGACTTAGACAAGATTTCAGAGCTACGTCTGAACAGATGTTTCAAACCTGCCGCATTTGGGCCCACAAACACTGCTCAAATCCATAATTTCTCAGATGCTAGTCAAGATGGATATGGCGTTGTGTCGTATCTCTTGCTGTCAAATGAGCGGGGTGAGAAACATGTATCATTCTTGATGGGAAAGTCCAGAGTCACTCCACTCAAACAGATCACGATCCCGAGAATGGAGTTGACAGCAGCAATGGTTGCAGTCAAGATCGATCGGATGTTGAAAGAAGAACTTGAAGTTCCCCTGATGGAGTCAGTCTTCTGGACGGATAGTACAACAGTACTAAAGTACATTGAGAATGATGCCCTTCGTTTCAAAGCGTTTGTAGCCAACCGTGTCTCTTTCATTAGAGAAGCGACTACATCTTCTCAGTGGAAGTATGTCAACACCTCACAAAACCCAGCAGATCAGGCTTCCAGAGGTTTAAAGATCCAGAGCTTCATGGAAAGTAAGAGCTGGTTTCAGGGGCCTAGTTTCCTGCGAGAAGAAGTTGAATGGCCGAAACAACCTGAACAATGGCCTTACCTGACTGAAGATGATGTTGAGGTGAAGACATCCGCTGCAGTGTCATGCACAAACTCAAATGAGTGCACAGATCCACTGAATCAGCTCTTTGAGTATTACTCCAGTTGGCATAAGCTAAAAAAGGCAGCAGCCTGGATTTTGCAATTGAGAAGGACGTTGCGGCACCTGAGCGAGAAAAGAAAAGAGTTTGAGCAGAACATACAGCAGAATGAGAATGATCCAGAGAAAAGCAGATCTATAGTTGAACAGCAAATGGTGATGTACAAGAAAAACCTGGAAAAAACAATACTTACCGTGGAAGATCTATCCAGAGCTGAAATTGAACTTGTTAAATACAGCCAGAAACAAACTTACATGGAGGAGATACACGCTTTGCAGCTGGCAGGCTCCCGTGTGAAAAAGAACAGTTCTATTTTCAAGCTGGATCCATACTTGCAAGGAGATGTGTTGAGAGTAGGAGGACGTTTGAATAGATCGGCGATGCCTGAAGAGGCCAAGCATCCTGCCATTCTGCATAAACAGCACAGAATAGCTCACCTCATTCTCCACCATATTCATCAAGAGTGTGGACATGGAGGTAGGAACCATGTCTTAGCCATATTACGACAACGGAATTGGATACCAAGAGCCAATGCAGCAGCAAGAAAAGTAATTTCAGAGTGCAACCTCTGCAGAAGACTGCATGCCAAGGCAGGAGAGCAGAAAATGGCGGATTTGCCTCAAGACCGTCTGCTTCCTTTGCTGTGAGTGTATGCACTTGAAAATTTCAGTGTGATGCTGTGTTTGTGTCATCCACAACCACCTTTCAGGCCCGACGAAATCCTGCGAAGGAAGTGAGTACTGAGGCGGGCGAAGAAAACATCTCAAATTATATGCCGTCGATGACATCCTGACCCTTCTTCCCCACGTGACGGTGGCGGGAAACAATTTCAAGTAAGAACAGTGTGCATATAGTGGGAAGTATTAACGGTGAGGAGTTGGCTGCTGTAGGAGGAAATCAGCTGTGCGTGTATTATTACCTGCTGTGGAGTTCTTCAAAGGTTCGCCCCTGTCTAGATCTCTTGCCCTGCCGTTTGGAAGAAAGAAGTTTAGCACACCCCGGGTGAAACAACTTACCTGTGTGTGACACCAGCGGAGGCCGTGTTCGGCCCAACGCAGCAGCAGCTTTCGATCCGCATCTCTATCAGCAGTTGGTTGAAGCCTCAGAAAAGGAACGCCTGACGTCTATTTCCTCAAAGGTCTGTGAGTTACATCACTTCCTGTTTCCCTGTATGCCCAAGTGAAGCCCCAGTTACCTTTGATGTACTTACCTTATGCCCAAAGCTAAAGCCACCATATTGTGTTGTACACTCGCCTGTATGCCCAAGTGAAGCCCCAGTTACCTTTGGTGTACTTACCTTATGCCCAAAGCTAAATCCAGCATATTGTGTTGTACACTCGCCTGTATGCCCAAGTGAAGTCCCAGTTACCTTTGGGGTACTTACCTTATGCCCAAAGCTAAATCCAGCATATTGTGTTGTACACTCGCCTGTATGCCCAAGTGAAGTCCCAGTTACCTTTGATGTACTTACCTTATGCCCAAAGCTAAAGCCAGCATATTGTGTTGTACACTCGCCTGTATGCCCAAGTGAAGCCCCAGTTACCTTTGATGTACTTACCTTATGCCCAAAGCTAAAGCCAGCATATTGTGTTGTACACTCGCCTATATGCCCAAGTGAAGCCCCAGTTATCTTTGGTGTACCTACCTTATGCCCAAAGCTAAAGCCAGCATATTGTGTTGTACACTCGCCTGTATGCCCAAGTGAAGTCCCAGTTACCTTTGATGTACTTACCTTATGCCCAAAGCTAAAGCCAGCATATTGTGTTGTACACTCGCCTGTATGCCCAAGTGAAGTCCCAGTTACCTTTGATGTACTTACCTTATGCCCAAAGCTAAAGCCAGCATATTGTGTTGTACACTCACCTGTATGCCCAAGTGAAGTCCCAGTTACCTTTGATGTACTTACCTTATGCCCAAAGCTAAAGCCAGCATATTGTGTTGTACACTCGCCTGTATGCCCAAGTGAAGTCCCAGTTACCTTTGATGTACTTACCTTATGCCCAAAGCTAAAGCCAGCATATTGTGTTGTACACTCGCCTGTATGCCCAAGTGAAGTCCCAGTTACCTTTGATGTACTTACCCTATGCCCAAAGCTAAAGCCAGCATATTGTTGTACACTCGCCTGTATGTCCAAGTGAAGCCCCAGTTGTCTTTTCTACAGACTTACCTGTGGTCCCTTTGAAGCGTCTACCTGCACGTCGACCCGTCACTCAGGATACAGAAACCGCGGAAACCCCCCCGTACACTTACCAGTACGGTTTCAGCCGGATCCCAGCAGCCATTGTGCAGCTCCACCAGCATCTGGACGACTGGGAGTCCAACCCGCTGGGCCGCCTCGGAGCTCGCCACGAGTAGCAGCAGGTATCCATCGTGCATTCAAACTCTCAATACTCACCACTTGTATCTGTTACGTCCAGGAAAGGAGAGGGCCCTGGACAGTCGTTCTGCAAGCCAGAACAAAGGGGCACTTGTGAATAAGCTGATTGTCGCCACATAGCCAGAAGGAAAGAGGAGTGAAGGACTCACCTGAGATCTCCCGCGACGGAGTCTAAGAGACTCGAGACTGTTACTCTCCAATTGGAGAGTTGGATTTTAGCCTCCCTTCCCCCTTCCACATACCCTTTTTTTTAGTAATTTAATAAAAAAAATTTAATATTTACTTACCGTCTCTCATGTGTCTGGTCATTGGGGTGTTCTTGGGACCTCCTTGAGGTGGTAAATAGGAAGGGGCGTGACTCACGACATCTGTGGTCCGCTCCGACCTGTGACAATATAATCATGGAGCTCGCAACATAGCCTGTGTAAGGTCCAGGCACTCGGCCCAAGGAAGGTATCCGGTGTTGGATGAAGGTTGCCTATGTGTTCGGTCTTTCAGTACCTAGAGTTATTTAATATAGGTTAAACTCAAATCTAACTCCATTTTATTATTTAATCTGACTCCATTTTAGTATGGCCTTGAATTTAGATTGAAATGCAAATTGGTTGTATGCCTTTTTAATTAGTATTCTTCTGACATTTGATTATTCTAGTTAATTATTTACTTTTATATTAACTCGTTCATTCGGGTGCTCATGTTGCTAACAAGGATACAACGTAATCTATTAGTAAATAATTACAGAGTAAAACAGAATAAAATAAAATGTAACAATTTATTATCAGTCAGGTAAATATATGTTCCACCAATTACATATCAATTACAATTGAAACATATCAAATCATATCATTATAAGACATCAAATTCTCAAAAATTAATCTAAAAGTAAAATATGCATACCTGACCTTAGAAAATACATAGTATGAAGTGAAGAGACACACCACACTCTGGGCTTTCTGGCTACAGAATCATTTTCCTTTTGCTGCAATTGTTTACCTCAGACCAAGACAAACATCCCCCGAGATGGAGACAGGTCCCAAGCCTGGGTGAATTTACAACTCAATGGAAACAGGAGGTAATTTACATGGAGGACCCTGGGAAGGGGCACTCCTATTACAGTAGGCAAAATATCTCTTAACTCTTAGGATCTGTATTATCTTTTAATCTACTTTTGTAAGATTGAGACCATTGTACCAGTTGCACTGAGACATTTCAAATGATACCAGACATGACTGTTAGTTCACTTGCATTGACATTTTCATGTAATCATTTTGGGATGATTTAGTTGAGGGAAGCATGGGTGAAGGGATTTATAATGAAACAAATGGCCAGAAGGGAAGGAGGTCTCCTGCACCTCCACTCTGTGGGATGTCTTAAAGATGTCTGGGTAAGTTTGTATTGTCTGTTTCTCAGGAGATCAAAGTATCTCAGGTTCTTTCATCCTTACACCTGTCTCGAATCCTCCTGCCAACCAAAGAAACTATTAAAGGGCTGGTTAACAATAAAAATCCAATGCTCAAAATGGCATGTGCAAATGTTTGAGCTGTAACATCCAGTTTATAGAACCTCGCTGTAGAACAGTTCGATAGATAATGGACAAGGAGGTCAGGGGTAATAGCACAGAGTGAAGATGGCCCACCGAATGGCCAAACATTTTTTTTCAATGGTGCTGTATCTAGTCTCTCTTTTTGAGAGCTTTCGACTTAGATACAGCACTGGCCGCTCCTCTCCTGCGACCACCAGAGACAGGACTGCACCCAGCACCCTGTCCGACATGTCCGTCTGCAACAAAAACGGGAGATTAAAGTTAGGAGAGTGCAAGAGCGGCCCGCCGCACAGGGCAGCCTTTACCTTGGTTAGGGCCTGTTGGCATGGCTCCATCCACTGAACTGGATCTGGTGCTTCCTTTTTGGTGAGATCAGTCAGCGGGCTGGTGAGCTCCGAATATTTAGGAATAAACCTTCTATAATATCCCGTCAGCCCCAGGAACTGTCTTACCTCCTTTTTGGTCTTAGGGCTTGGGCAAGCCGCAATCGCTGCTGTCTAGTCAATATGGGGACGCACCTACCCATGACCCAAGTGGAAGCCCAGATACCATACCTCCACCTGCCCAATTGCACACTTTCGTGGATTCGTCGTGAGTCCTGCCACCCTTAAGGATCTCAGGACCGCACGCAGATGTTCCATATGCCGCTGCCAATCATTACTGTGTATAATGATCTCGTCAAGATAGGCATACACGCAATGGGGCCAGAGAATCTTATCCATGACATGCTGAAAGGTGGCGGGAGCCCCGAATAACCCAAAGGGAAGGGTGACAAATTGGTGTAACCCAAATGGCGAGGTGAAGGCCATTTTTTACTTTGGATAATGGCGACAAGGGGATCTGCCAATACACTTTTGTTAAATCCAGTGTCGAATAAAAGTGAGCTGAACCTAACTGATCAAGCAACTCTGCAACTCGGGACATTGGATAAGCATAGAATTTTGACACTGCGTTCACCTTTCGGTAATCAACACAGAAACAGAAGCTGTCTGTTTTAGGGACTAAACCTATCGGGTTCGCCCAGTCGTTATGCGATTCTTCTATTACTCCCAACTCTAGCATGACCGTTAATTCATCCTGAACCACTTTTTTTGTGTGTTTCAGTAAATGATAGGGCCGTTTTCGATGTGGTGCTGTATGAGATTCGTGCAACCCAGCAGGGGTCAAAATACATCTGCAAAAATCTGCTTGCAACTTGGCTACCTCTGAAAGCTGCCGTGGCGAGAGGTGATCTCCCCCAGGGACCAGAGTGAGCGGGTTGGTTTTGACAGCTGCTTCTGGTCCGGGATCATCCTTTGCTGAAATTGTCACTGCTAACTCAACCGAGGTCACCTCATTCCACCGCTTGCCACTTCGCGAGTAATTTAGAACTGGATGTTGGAGGTAACACAAGCACTTTCTCTCCCGGTGTAAATTGACATGCTCGCGTACCCCTGTAGTACAGCCGACTCAGCCGACAATACGGGCTCGAGCTAGAGTCCTGCACGGGTTAGCAAATTAACATCTGAAGTAAAGATGAATTTACATACACATAACATAAAAACGAATCCCATTCGACTGATTTGCTTCAAAATCAGTTAGTTTAGGACAGTGGTTTGAATGTAACTCAATGGTGCTCTCTGCTGGTAGGGATTAGTAAAATGGCGGATCGAACACTTCCGGTGGCTTCACTGTCTGTTGGCAGTTTAGAACGCAATGAGCGATCCAGTTAAAAACGGGTTCAAAACAGTCACGTGCAAACTAAAAATAGGCCTACGTTCCACTTTAAAAAAAAATCACAAAAGTGCGTACTGCTGCATGAGTCATTAGTTAACAGACGTTAACTAATTTTTTTCAACAAAAATGCATGGGCGGGTGCGGATTTACAAAATCGGACCCGTGCAGCTCTCTGGCTCGAGCCATTTATCCCAATTTTTGGTGTCCTCCTTCACAAACTTACGAACCATGGATTTTAATGTTCGATTAAATCGTTCCACAAAGCTGTCTGTTTGTGGGTGATAGACGCTGATGCGAATCGATTTAATGCCCAGTAGTTCTGTAGTGACATAAACGCAGTGCCCTGGTCTGTGAGGATCTCTTTGGGGATCCCCACTCGGGAGATTGTGCAAAGTGGCACTGCTTCAGGGTATTGTGTTGCATAGTCCACCAGAACTAATGCAAACCGATGCCCACGTGCTGAGCATTCTAATGGCCCAATGAGGTCCATACCAATTCTCTCGAAGGGGACCTCCATCAGTGGTAAAGGACGCAATGGAGCTTTAGAAGTGGCCAGCAGATTTGCCAGCTGACACTCCCAACACCCCGCACACCACTGTCGGATGTGCTCATTAATGCCTGGCCAAAAAAATCAAGCCATTAGCCACTCACATGCCTTTGCGTCCCCCAAATGGCCTGCCTTGGGACTACAGTGAGCCGCCTGGAAAAGCATTTCCAGATGGCTTTTTGGGACTAATAATTGGGTTATATTCCTTTTTGACTGGGTATCTTGGGTCACCCGATACAACATATCTTTTATCATGGAAAAATAACGATAAGAAAGCAGTTGGTCTGGCTGGAGAAGCCATCCGTCGATGGTGTGGACCTGGTCGTACGCGTTTTTAAGCATCTCATCACGAGACTGCTCCAGCAGAAAGTCATCTAGCTCAGGGGACATGAAGTCCGCCCTTGCTCTTGTTTCCTCTGAATCAGCCTGTGAAGGTCCCGCAACTGCATCCCCAGCCTGCATCACTGCTTCTCCGTTTCCTTGATGCCTAAGGTGGGAATTAACCGCCACCTTCACTCTATGCGTTTCCACCCCTCGAAACTGAATACTAACAGGCAATAAAGGGTAGTCCACCACATCCCCATGTACACACCTCACTTTAACCTTGCGGCTTGTATCCAATGCCCTCTGTTGCATCAGGCTAGTGTAACAGATATGCAGGTCATTGATTCATGGGTTAAATTCAGGCATACACATGAAACCCTTTTTGCACTAAATGCCTGGCCTGGCCTGGCGCCAGCCTGGCTGGACTTAAATTATTTTACGATACCCATGCGAGCCTCAAAGGAGACCTGAAAACCCCCCAAATCCCTCAACACACTGGAGACAAAGGAAACCTTTCGTAGAAGTTCCTTACTTTCATAATTTTATTAATAATATGTATTTTGAATATGTTTTGTGTGTACCATGGTTAATCCTTGTTATGCAAGGATTATAATTTTTCTAGCGTATAAATTGGAATTGTTTCTCCTCAATTTAACTTTCTCAAAGAGAGCCATGTTTATGTAACCCCCACTCCTTGGCAGCTCCATAAAACTTTATGACCCTTGGGCAACAGGACAGGAGAGAAGCCAAATCACTGGTTTCTTTTCCCAATGCATTCTAAACTATTTCTTTTGTTTTTGTTTTCTAAATGTATTACGAATTTCTTTTTGGTACATTAGAGGTTTCCCATATAAATTGGGACTACCTGCAGTGTTATCATGTGTTAATCAAATCTTTAAATGTGTGTAATTCTGCATTCGAATGTAACTTCATGTTTTGATCATTTATATATATACTGTTTGGTGTTTATGTAATCGTCATGCTTTGACAGACCCATTTATCTAGAGCAAAGTAATGAAAAATTTATTTAATCTGGAATTACGAACTTGCTAGAATATCCCTGATGAAATCGGACAAACCCTAAATCATTAGTGGGTGTTTCCTACAGAGACAAAGGAACTTTTCCCTCCGCTTCAGATCGCGGACGTTCATTGGTTGTTCACGCGAAAAGATGCGGGAACCATCCCAATCCATAAGTACCGACCGAACAAGGTCCGCCCTCTCTTCTTCTCGTTCTTCATTCTCGGACACGCTGCTCTCCTGTGAGGCCCTCGTCGATCCCACAAGTCCCTCGGCTCACATCTTCTGTTCTCTTCTTACGCTGACTCGCTTCAAACTCACACACGCTGCGACCAACGTCGCTCCCGCGAGGCCTTGGGCCGCGTTCAGATCGCCGTCCCCCCCTCAGCACAGGGACTGAGGAGAGGAAAGCCATTTTCATGGCTCCTTTGCAAGTTTTCGTTTTTTGTTTTTTTTTCTTTACTAAGTTTATTCGACTATTTGCCTCTCCACACAAGGAAGACGAATTCTGGAACATTGTTTGTTGAACCTTTCAAATACCGCGCGAAGATGAACGAACACCCCTTTGCCACAAAGGACCACGTGACCCCACGCTCACGCCAAGATCCAGAGCAGCTCACACGCGCATCACACGCGCGTCGCCGGTACCACGCTCACCCACTGGGCCATGCAAGTATCTTTTTCTATGGAGACTTAAATGCTGCTTTAAAGTGTTGCTGTGATTTGATTGGTGTTGGCTGCTAAGGTCTGATTTCCATATCTGAGCTCATTCTGTGACCTCATTCATTTCTCTCTCTCTCTCTCTTTCTCTCTCTCTCTCTCTCTTTTATTTGGATTCCGTTATGTCTTGTAAAGTTTACTGTCTGTATTGTCGTACGCATATTTACTCTGTGTGATTTGTAGTTTTGATGTATTACTAGTTGAATTATTAAAAATCCATATATAACATGATTGGCTTGGACTCCACCCCACTCACATTACGAGTCACTGAGAGGTCTGATCTTTAGCTACAAGCTTTAAATTTAGAAACTAAATTTATCATAATGATAGGATAATGTTTTCATGGCCAGAGAATATTTTTCCTTGAAATATAAGAAGTGATAACTTTATTGAAAATTGATAGGTCAATCTGGTTTGCTGGAAAAACCACTGTTTGATTTGCAGTAATTTACAGTAAGAGATATCACAACAATTGATATGAAGAATGGAATATTGACATATTAATAAGTAAATTGCAGTGCCCTTTGATTAGCTATTGGTATAGGCAATTGAGCTATTTTTCATAATCAATAAAATTTAATGTAACTGTCATCTGAGATATATATTAATCATTTTCCTGATTAATTATTCAAATTCCCTATATATCATTTGAGTTAATTATTCTGTAAAACTCATTGTTGTTACACTAGTGTTGCACGGTGCACCGATACTTCAAAAGTATCGCGATTCTCGGAAATTAAAAACGTCACGATTCCTAAATTTATTAGTATCGATACTTCAAAGAATGACCGCGTTCCAGATTTGTAAGAGACGTATTTCATGTTGGTGTGTGCAACGCACGCTTCCAGTGCCTCCCTATGGATGTCTGTGTTTTTTCTCCTTATACACGCAGCAAAAAAGCACTACAGCGAGATGGCTGCATTAGTGGCTTTGCTAAACTGATTTGGCTTTACTTAAATGTGTGCATAATCGCATTAAATAGTTTAAATAAATTGTTCAGATGAACAAAGCACGAATTTCTAGCATAATTAACATTTTAATTGTTTGGTCAGACAGTTCATATATAATATTCACATTAATCGGGAATTAAAAGTGGAGTTATGTTCTGTATGCTAAATATGAAAACGAGCGTATCTGCACAGCACCTATAACTGCGCTTTGTATCTGCTGATTGCTGATCGAGATTTACATGCTTGGCTCACTGACCCTGTATACCATTCATTTCGTTCATAAACTTCACGAATGAGAAGATCTCTCTATCTTGTTCAGTGAAGGGCGGATTCATTCACTACTTTCAACAAATCACATTCTCTGTTACATCTTGAGTAAAGCCTTTTTCACATATAATCCATCTGCAGTCCGTGTGCATTACGTATGATGTGCTGAAGCAGCATGGACTCATTGTGCTTTCACACAGGACGCGTTTGCAGTCCGATACTGATCCGCGGCTGTTTAAGCCACAAAACACAAGTTTTGTCCACTATTTTGATATCAAATCATGTGTATATATATATATATATATATATATATATATATATATATATATATATATAAAATCAAAAAGCTTTTTCAGCATTGTGATACTCTTTCATCACAGTAACAATCTTTCATAGACACTTTTAAATTCAAATATAAACAACGTATTACTCATGCATTTGACTGCTAGGTTTTTATAAGTTGCTGAAACAAGCTGCAACACATTTAAACACAACATTAGCCTACTTTTCTTGTTAGGATATCACAAACATTCACAATTAAAACTCACCACTGACAGAAACAGTCGACTCTCGTGCCTTTTGCATTTAAATCTTTATTACACGCAATCCAACGGGTCTTAAATAACTTTGTTTTTCTGCCTCTATAAAAGTGCATATATAATGTTGCCTTGTTTCTCTAAAGTTGCTCCTTTTCTTGTTTTAAATCTAGCCAAAACCCATGTGTTGCATGAGAAACACAGTAGGCTTTGATTAGTATACATTTATTGTGAAATGACTGCATTTCCGTGTCAATCCATGTTCATTTTTACCGCGAACAATGTGCTGTCACTTTAATTCAGCGCATGCAGCACAGCAAAAATAGACTCGGTACGTAAACGATCATTGCACTGCTGCAGACGCACTGCTCCTGGAACGCACTGACGGACCGCAACTGCGTGCAGTGTGAATGCTGGAATCCGTTAACATGGTTGCGTAAAAAAATATGCAACGCATACTCACCGCAGACGGAGTATGTGTGAAAGGGCGGTCAATCTTTGACAGGATGAAACAGTTCACAGAGCCGTTCACGAGCTGCGCACGCGCTGCTAATAGCGCCGTGCTCATGCGCTGCTGTGGACTGGAGGGAGGAACTTCTGTGAAAAAGAAATATGAGTCTAGTAGCAACGTATCTTCCGTGATGTCCCCGATGCGCAGGTCGGGGTCGGTAAAGAAATTTTACTTTAGTTGTGGGCTGGGGCGGGCCAAATAATTTAATAAAAGCGGGACCTGCAGGTTGAAAAAAAAAACCCTGACCGGTGCATCACTAGGCTTCATGTGCGAACACAAGTGATACTGTGGCCGCCGGTCCAAGACTGGTAGAAAAGATGACGCTCATTAAATCTCACTGACTGAGTTTTCTCCTCTGAAAGAAAAGGTTGCACAACTGACAGAATAAGTTACAATATCTGAGATAGTGCTGCTAAATTTTATTTTCATTTTTTTTTTTAGTTGAATGCCATTGCTTAAATTGATATTATTTATCTTTTGACATTTAATCTTCTGAGTTCAGAAACATTGTTTAATATAATCGCTGTTCATATTTTTCTTCAAAGTTCAGAATCAATTCAGTTCAGTATTACTCTCATTTCTTATGATAACTGATGATGAGATAATGCTGCTAAATTTATTCTTTACCTTGAATGTCATTGATCTATTTAATTTTTTTTATTTTGATATTTAATATTTTGTTCAAATGTTTAATATATCTGCTGTTCATATGTTCATTTATTAGTGTGTTATATGATTAGAATGTTGTCCCGGTTTTAAAATTAAGCACATCAATGACATTTGAGTGTAGTTTCCCTTTTCAGGTAAAGTATCGAAAAAGTATTGAAATCGCAATTGACTAGGTATCAGTGTCGAAACAATAATTTTGGTATCGTGACAACACTACATCAGGCTTTGATGAATGGAGGTTTGGTTACAGCCCGAATCCACCAAAGCCTGATATGTACCCCTCTTGATACTCACAGGTATTTGGTACAGCCCAGCTTGATTGGGGGCAGCCGCCAGGACCTGGATCAGTGCTCCCACTTCCATCATTGGACACCGGTCCAGAAAATGACCTGGGTCCCCGCATTTCCAGCAGGCCGGCCCAGGCCTTCCCTCTGCCCCAGCGACAGAAAGATGGCCATAAGATTGGTGGAGAGAGGAGAAAGGGGCCGATGGACCAGTAGCCACTGCGCCCTCCCGTGTCCCTGGTATGTTCCCCTGGAAGGCCCCACTATGCTGTGGGACTCGTGGGGGCACTTTACTCTGAGACCTGGGAAGAGGAATAGGGTGAGAGGGAGAGGGAAGGGAAGGTAAGGAGAGGAGAGGAGAGAGAGAGAGATAGAGAGAGAGAGAGAGAGAGAGAGAGAGAGAGAGAGAGAGAGAGGCTAGAAAGGGGCTCGCCATCCCCGGGCACACCACCAGATGGTCTTCAGCCAGCTGGATCGCCTGCTTCAGCAATGTCGGGCGGTGGCACCGGACCCACTCTCTGAAGGATGGCCCACTTCAGGTTGTCATAGGCCAGGAGTTTCGCTACAGGCAGCTGTTGGGCCGCCACCTTTGCCTCCCCAGTCAGCAACGGGATGAAGCCTGGCGAGTGACAAGCTCCGCAAGTGGCATTGCTGTAGCTGGCTGCATGGTAGCGCGCCGGCTTCCTTGTCCCGGGTTGCGGCACCAGTGTAGAACAGTTCAATTGATAATGGACATGAAGTCAGGGGTGGTGAACAAGGCTCTTTATTAACTAAAAATTAACCAAGATAAACAAAAGTAAAGGCTATAGTTAAAGGCTCTTAAGTTTAGAGGAATAATAGTGACCACCTTGGGCATAAAAGCAGAATTAGGTTTTAAAAGCACCCCTGAATCCCCTGACATAACTTGCATACATGCTGAATTCACAAGAAGTGCGTGAACTTCACTTACGCGCTTCGCTGAAGCAAAAGCTAACAGCAGCGCTGCCTTAACAATAATTTCAGGTCAGCTTTGTCCAGTGGCTCAAATTAAGTCTTATAAATCACATCAAGCACGCGAGCGGACTCAAACAGAAACAGAGGACACACTGTGTGTGTTTATCGATAGATTGATAGAGTATCTGTATCTATGCAGTTCTTTGCCATAAATAAAGTCTACAAAAGGTTACGAGGGCGCAATCGGTTTCCCATCTACTGTAAATTTTTCACTCCGTTCACCACTCATCACACTACAGCTGTTTCCTCCAGTGAATATCTAGCCATTAACACGTATGAACGCATACTTTAATTACACTTATTTAAATATACTTAATTTAATTAATCATACTTTATATGATACACTACTGTGCAAATGTCTGAGTCATAGTCAGTCTGTAGCTAGACTTCTTGTGTATTCAACAATCTCACTAGGTTATTATTCAAATTAATGGAAAAATTAAAGTTTACAAATGTAAACTGATATTTCCTACTGACATACTACAGCAAAAGAGAAATAACTGGCTTAAAACCCTTTTTTGGGGTGAAAATACTAATGTGCCTAAGACTGTACTTTACAAACAACATTGTTGCTACTTTATAAAGAATGACCATACAGACATTCACAGAACTGATTAAAGACAGTGACAGACAGCACTCATTTTAAGTAAGTATCAGAGTGATTGACAGAGATACAGTAGAAACCAGTGTTGCCAAAATGTAAATGCCCAAGTATCGTACCAGAAGTTCAAAATTATCGTATTTGGGAAAAAATTATCGTACACAAGTGAAAACAGTTATTTATCTATTTGTGACGGCTGGTGAAAGGACAGTCTGGAAATAATAGCGAGTTAACGTATTTAATGAGATGATGAGATATAGTTACAAAGACACACAAAGACGATGATACGGGAACACTCCAGAGGGATGATTAAGGCGGTGAGAAGTCCAGACCATAATGGAGTGCAGGTGAGGAGTCCGGGTGTTGACGGCATGAGGCAGCAGGAGAGAATGGCACAGGAACTGCGGGGAACATTATATAGGAGATGGGTAATGAGTGGCAGCTGTTGCTGATACAATTAACGGAGATGCCCACAACTAATCAGTGCAGACGCAGAACACACAGAATTCACCACAAAGTGTAAACAACCCGAGATCACGGTTTACCAACCGTGACAGTGCCCCCCCCCCCCTCTAAGAACTCCTCCTGGAGTTCCCAGAAGGGCCTACCTGCTGATTGAATTCATCAATAAGGGAGTGATCCAATATGTCCCTAGCAAGTACCCAACTCCTCTCCTCCGGACCGTAACCTTCCCAGTCCACCAGATACTGGAATCCTCGTCCCCTCCATCTCGAGTCCAGAATGCGATTAACCGAATAAGTCGGTTCCCCATCTACGAGACGCGGCGGCGGGGGAACCGGAGTAGGCGGATTAATACGTGCATAAAACACGGGTTTAATTTTGGACACATGAAAAGCGGGGTGTATCCTCTTGTACGCAGGAGGTAGTTTGAGGTGGACTGTCACCGGACTAATGATTTTGGTGATAGTGAACGGGCCGATAAATTTGGGAGCTAGTTTATTAGAAACGGATCGCAATGGAATGTTACAGGTAGAAAGCCACACTTTTTGACCCACGACGTAGACGGGAGGCTTTGACCGGTGGCGATCGGCTTTGGCCTTAGTGCGCTCCCTCACCCGGAGCAGAGTCTCACGGGCTCTGGTCCAGGTGCGGTGGCACCTCTGGACAAACGCGTGAGCGGAGGGGACCGCGACTTCAGATTCCAGACTGGGAAACGCTGGTGGCTGGTATCCTACACTACACTGAAACGGAGAGAGGCCCGTAGCTGACACTGGCAACGAATTGTGGGCGTACTCCACCATAGAGAGTTGTTGACTCCAGGAAGAAGGATTCTAGGAGACCAAACATCTCAACGTCCTCTCTAAATCTCGGTTGGCTCGCTCAGATTGTCCATTGCTTTGGGGATGATAACCCGACGACAAGCTAACTGACACTCCTAATAACTTGCAAAACTCTTTCCAAAATTTGGATATGAACTGGGATCCCCTGTCTGAAACCACGTCTACCGGGAGGCCATGAAGCCGAAAGACGTGATTTAAAACAGTAACCGCTGTCTCCTTGGCTGTCGGTACTTTGGGCAAGGGAATGAAATGTGCCGCCTTCAAGAACCGGTCCACTACAGTCAAAACGACTGTCATGCCATTAGAGGGCGGGAGGGCGGTGACAAAATCTAGAGCGATATGTGACCAGGGTCTCAAAGGGACAGACAGCGGTTGAAGGAGCCCATCAGGAGGTTGGTTAGATGACTTACCACTGGCGCAAACTGAACAAGCCAAAACAAAATCGCGGACGTCGCGAGCCATACGTGGCCACCAGAATCGTTGTCTAACCAACCCATTAGTTCTACTTATCCCTGGATGACAAGCCATGTTGGAACAATGACCCCACTGGACAACTTCGGACCTTAACTCCTCCGGCACAAATAATCGATTCGGTGGGCAACCGGACGGAGACATTACCCCTTCTAAGGCCGTCTTGACCTTCAACTCGACCTCCCATACGAGTGCTGAGACTACTAATTTCTCAGGCAAAATACACTCAGGACTAACGGGACGGGCGGAGGGATCAAAAAGACGTGACAAAGAATCGGGTTTAACATTTTTGGAACCCGGGCGGTACGATAGGGTAAATTCATAACAGCCGAAAAAAAGTGCCCACCGAGCCTGCCTGGAATTGAGTCTTTTGGCAGTTCTAATGTACTCTAAATTCTTATGATTGGTCCAAACAATAAAGGGAACCCCTGAACCCTCTAACCAGTGGAGCCACTCCTCCAACGCTAATTTGACCGCCAACAACTCTCTATTGCCAATGTCATAATTACGTTCGGCAGGAGATAATCGATGAGAGAAAAACGCGCAAGGGTGGACCTTATCGTCTGAAGCAGCACGTTGGGACAACACTGCTCCTACCCCCACCTCTGATGCGTTGACCTCCTCCACGAACTGCCGTGTGGGATCAGGGGCGACAAGGATTGGAGCCGAAACAAAGCGGTTCTTCAGGTTAGAGAACGCAGCCTCAGCTGCGTCAGACCACCTGAACGGAGTACTGGGGGAGGTCAAGGCTGTCAGAGGTGAGGCTAGTTGGCTGTAATTACGAATAAAACGCAGATAGAAGTTGGCGAACCCCAGAAACCGCTGTAGGGCCTTACGGGAATCTGGAGATGGCCAATCTATCACAGCCTTTACCTTGTCAGGGTCCATTCGTATTCCCTCAGACGACACGATATACCCTAGGAAGGGGACCGACTGTGCATGGAATACGCACTTCTCCGCCTTGACAAAAAGCCCATTCTCTAATAGCCTATGGAGCACTCGTCTGACGTGTTGAACATGTTCCTGGAGAGGTGAAGAAAAAGTCAGTATGTCATCCAGGTAAACATATATAAACTGATCTACCATACTTCTCAACACGTCATTCACGAGTGCTTGAAAAACCCCGGGCGAGTTGGAGAACCCGAACGGCATAGCCAAATATTCAAAGTGCCCTCTAGGGGTATTAAAGGCAGTTTTCCATTCATCCCCCTTCCTGATGCGGACCAAATGATAAGCGTTACGTAAATCCAATTTTGTGAATACAGATGCTCCCTGCAACCTTTCGAAAGCTGAAGACATGAGTGGTAATGGATAAGTATTCTTAATAGTAATGTTATTCAGCTCTCGGTAATCAATGCAAGGTCGCAGAGAACCATCCTTCTTACCCACAAAAAAGAACCCTGCCCCCGCTGGAGAAGAGGAAGGACGGATGAACCCAGAGGCTAAGGAATCAGAAATATATTTCTCCATGGCCTCCCTCTCAGGAATAGAAAGAGAGTATAACTTGCCTTTAGGCAGAGATTTAGACACTAAGTCTAGGGCACAGTCGTAGGGACGATGCGGAGGAAGAGAAGCAGCCCGGGACTTACTGAACACTTCCTTCAGGTCCAGATACTCAACGGGCATGTTTGGCAAAGCCATGGTCTCCTTCTGAAAAACAGAAACAGGAACAACAGGACAGGCAGAAACCAGACAAGACTCATGACAACTTTCACTCCACAATGTGATAGTGTTAGAACCCCATTCCACTCGTGGATTATGTTTGAACAACCAGGGGTGACCTAAAACAATGGGAGCAACAGGGGAGTCCATGAGAAAAAAGGATATGGTTTCTTGATGGTTGCCAGATGTGATGAGTGTGATGGGTTCAGTATGGTGGGTGACATGAGGCAGTTCCTGGCCGTTGAGTGCGGTGACATGGATGGGGAGAGACACAGGAAGGACAGGAATGTTCAGGTGATGTGCAAGTGAAGAATCAATGAAATTACCTTCGGCTCCGGAGTCCAGAAGAGCTTGGCATTCATGATGGTGATTCTTCCACCGCAGTTTCACCGGAAGGAGGGTCGATGATGTGAGTGAGGACTTCTCGGCGGAGATCCCACCCGATAGTAGCCTCAGGTTTACTATCGGGCTGACTCTTTTACCGGGCAAGAGTAGTTGTTATGATCAGAGCCTCCACAGTATAAACATAGTCCTTGGGACCTCCGCCATTCCCTCTCCCTCCGGGACAGCCGAGCTCGACCCAC
This sequence comes from Carassius gibelio, assembly GCF_023724105.1. Taxonomy (NCBI): domain Eukaryota; kingdom Metazoa; phylum Chordata; class Actinopteri; order Cypriniformes; family Cyprinidae; genus Carassius; species Carassius gibelio. The sequence goes on along the minus strand of NC_068404.1, from coordinate 6,044,069 downwards.
CTGCATGGGCTCGTGATTGTCGACAGAACCGACCGTGTTCTCTCGACTCAAGCACCCCCTACTGGGAGAGAATGGAGGTCTGGAAGGACTGTGTTAAACCCGGCGATTAAACCTGGCCTCCACCCGCAACACCAGGTCTATGAGTTCGTTGAGAGTAGGTGGCAGCTCGAGGAGGTAGATCTCCTGCTGAACATGGTCGGATAACCCATGTAGGATTCTATCCCACTGCGCCGCCTCGTTCCACTGGCACACGGCCGCCAGGGTACGGAACTCGATGGAATACTCGGTGACAGATGAATGTCCTTGTCGGAGTTCCGATAGGCGATGGGCGGCCTCCCTGCCAGTCGCGGCCCGGTCGAAAACTCTCTTCATCTCGTCAGATAGGAGGTGGAACGAGGCACAGCACGGATGTTGATTTTCCCTCACCGCCGTTCCCCATAAGGCAGCCTAGCCAGATAGAAGTGTGAGCGTGAACGCTACCTTGGATTCTTCTGTGGTGAAAGTGTGGGGCTGCAGAGCAAAATGCATCGAGCACTTGTTAATGTTCTGCAAAAAGTTGGCTCACCAGCGTAGTTTTCCGGCGCCGGAAGTCGCGGCTCTGGCTGGAAGTGGTCCTGGGGAATCCCCGGGGGAACGGTCGGCGCAGGCAGCAGGATGGGGGCAGTGGGAGACGTGAGCTGATGGATCTGCTGGGTGAGCTCGGACACCTGTGCCACCAGCACTTGGACAGCGCGTCCGATGTTCGAGATGCTCTCCTGCTGCTGATCCATTCTCTTGATGCTGTGGTGCATGAAATCGGTGAAGGTGTTGGTGCTCGCTGCTTCCATGTTTTGGTGAGATCGTTCTGTGACGGCTGGTGAAAGGAGAGTCTGGAAACAATAGCGAGTTAACGTATTTAATGAGATGATGAGGAATAGTTACAAAGACACACAAAGACGATGATACGGGAACAATCCAGAGGTATGATTAAGGCGGTGAGAAGTCCAGACGGTAATGAAGTGCAGGTGAGGAGTCCGGGTGTTGACGGCTTGAGGCAGCAGGAGAGAGTGGCACAGGAACTGCGGGGAACAGAGCCGAAGGTAAGTGTCCGTGGCTGAGTGATCGTGCGGAGAGTGGATGAGGTTCTGGGGAAACACAGATATCCAACGCAAACTACACAGAAGCCAGACAGGGGTAAACACAACGACATGAAACAACGATCTCACAAACACCAGACGTGAGACAAGCCATTATATAGGAGATGGGTAATGAGTGGCAGCTGTTGCTGATACAATTAACGGAGACGCCCACAACTAATCAGTGCAGACGTAGAACACACAGAATTCACCACAAAGTGTAAACAACCCGAGATCATGGTTTACCAACCGTGACACTATTCTAAACCAACAACATTTTGACACAACGTGAATATTTCCACAGTAAAATAACTAGCCGTATGGTTGGACGGAAGCAGTGCGACAAAACACTATCCCATTATTTTTAGTGACTGTCTGAGTCACGGCGCATATTAAAACATATTAAAATGATTTTTAACACTTGCTTTGTTGCGTCCAGTGAAGAAGGAATTTTGCTGTTCCCGCGTGCAGTTAACTCCACATCTGAGCTGCTGTCATTGGAAGACTGCGTGTTGCCAGATGTTGAAGGGGTTCTTGCTGTCATTGACCGCAACAAAGTGCTCATTGGCTTTAAAGCAGGGCACCCTCCTGCATTCTTAATACACCCTGAAGTGCACACGAACCCATTTAGAGTGTCTGTAATGAGCCGATTTCGTGTATGAGTATAGAAGCCCTATGACTGAAACTACCATCATTTGAATTTTCATAAAATTCTGAAATTATCATACATTACAGGATTTTTTTCATTAATGATCGTACATCATACAGAGGTTCAAATTATCGATAATACAAATACGATAATTATCATACGTCTGACAACACTGGTAGAAACAGCCTTAGAGTAAGGGAAGCTTGGGAAATGAGAGCATCCAAGGAGCATGTGAATGCTATGAATTTATTTTAAGTCTTTTTAATTGTCTTTAATGTTATGCTTTTTAGGCTTCATTTATTTATTTTTATAGAAGTATCAGTTCAGGCACCATTTAGGCACCAGTACCATTTTAAAAGTACCGAAATGGCACCGGTATTGTATAAAACCCAATCGATACTCAACCCTAGTGTCTGGCAGACCGGCTGCATTCATATTTAGCCACTCACTGACCAGGCCCACAGTGTCAGGCGTTCTGGATGAGGATTAAATACCCCCCCCCCCCCCCCCTGCCTGTGATAGCAGATCCATTGAGCAGTGGCAGGGACCATGGCTCTGCATACAGCATGTGTATGATCTCCACCAGCCAAAATTTCTGCGGAGCCTAACAGTATCATTCTCAGTCCCTCCTCCCTCACTCTGTGAAGGGCTTTAGATATCAACACAATCGGTGGGAATGCGTAGAGGAGAAAACAAGGCCACGCATGTGCCAGTGCGTCTATTCCCAGAGGCACGCTTTGATCCTTCAGAGAGAAGAACATACGGCATTAGGCATTGTCCTGCGATGCAAACAGATCCACTGTCGCTCTGCAGAATATGCTGCAAATTTGACCAACCACTTCCTTGTTCAGCTTCCACTCTCCTTTAAGGGGATTTCCACTGAACAGCAGATCTGCACCCCGGATTCATGATGCATTGTACTGTACGTGTTTCGCTCTCAGGGATAAAAGACTGGCATTGCTCCACAAAATCAGTTTGCGTGCCAACATGTGTATAGGCAGTGATCTGAAATCTCCCTGTCTGTTTATGCATGCCACAACTGTCTGGTACACAACTTGTACCAGAAAGCACGGGTGCCACCAGTGAAGCAGTGCCAAGACTGCTGCAGACGTCAATCTCCTCCAGGAGTGCCGTAACGTGTCTAGTCTCAGAGAAGCTACCCAGCATTGAAACTTTCTCATAAATAGTCCGCTTAAGGCAATGACTATTAGAGCTGAGGCCATTAGAACTAAAAGTCTGAGGCATGTGTGAAAAGAAACATTGTTCCCTTTCCGAAATTCGGCCAGGTATTTTGTACATTTTATTACTCTCTCCTCTGACAGTCGTGCTCTGAATGTCACTGAGTCCAGTAACGAGCTGTCACCAGCCAGTTGTCTATGTAGGTTGCAAGACAAATGCCTTTCTCACCACAAGGTGGTGTGAAGAACATGTACTAATGCTCCCCACACCTGAGAATAAATTATTCCTTTGAACTGCGGGGGAGAGGTGGCAAACTGCAGTCTGTAAAGAAACTGTACTGTTCTCAGCACCCACCAGGACTGCGTGCATTCAGACTGTGAATACAGGTTTGTGGTCTGTACTGCACATGAGCAAATACTTAAAGTTTTGATACAGTTTACATGGCTCACCACCTTCAGCTGAGCAATGACTCCATGAGGTTGTGCTAAGTTGTGTTCTGATAAAGTGTTTTGCAAAAATTCTTAGGGCATTATGTTTTGCAGCATTTGTAGGGGAAATAGTGAAAATTTTATTGAACTTTGAACATATAAAGTGCTTGTAACTAGTGGGTGGATGTACACCACTGCATCTCATGTTCTCTTCACTGCTCTGCATCCCCTGGACCAACTTGGCTCTGGTTTCCCCACAGATCATCTGTAAACATCTGAACTTGTTTTCTGCTGAAATGTTGAACAACTGTGGGTCAGGGACTAATGAATAGGGGTCTATGAGCTTGGGTAGTGTGAGGGGCCAGCTAGTCCGTCTGAGCTGTTGCGGGCAGATAATTTTTCCTGGGCCAGGTTTCTGCTCTGGTGCGTCGCTATGAAATGTTGATGCATTCACACGTGGTCTAAGTCGCCTAGGAATGTAAAAGCTGGGGGGTGGACGAGCTGTAGCCTGCGCAAAAGTCTGCCGAGGAGGTGGCAGGGGCGCAGTCTGCATCTTTCTTAGCATGCAGAGCTGCAAGGCCTCATCATCCCTTTTCTTCTCCTCGCATCTCTTCTGCATCTGTGTCAGCGTTGAACTGAAAATGCCTTCTGCAATGACTGGTGCATCTAAGATGGCTTCCTTTTCTCTGTCGGAAAGATTCACCAAATTAAGCCAGCTTCCTTTCTCCTGAATGATCATTGTGGCCATGGTCTTGCTCCCAGCCTGAACGACACATCTCTGAAGACGGAGCGGATCTGTGACAACACAGATTTCTTCCCATTGTGTCTGACTTGGCGTGACAGACACCTCGTCTTGTAGATCTGCCTGGTATGCGGTGAGAAGAGAGATGGCGTTCATGGCCCAGACTGAGAGAGCAACTGCTTTGTAATCGCGCTCCGTCATGCTTGACTGGAAGTGGTCCACTTTTTATGAAAATATTGAGTTTAAAGCCGCTGTATGCCTTGGATGCAGATGTGCTGCGACTAAAGGCTCCATGAGGGGCATGTGAAGAAGGTCCTCCTTTTCCATATCCTCCACGTCAAGCACAGACCCCCCCTTGCAGGGGCATTTTACTAGTAAAAGGGTTGTCCTTCCGGGTGACAGAAACTGGAAGGATTGGAAGGAGTTGTCTCACTGCCCGTTTAGCGCTCAGCAGCCTATTCCCTTCATAGCGCGACTTAGCTACGGTCAGCCACAGAATATTGAGTTTCTCTGAGGCGCGTTTGCACACGTCTTGCAGATTGACACTAAAAAGCAGAGAGGATGGTGTCCAGCCCACTTCCTCTGTGGATCCAGCCATAACGAGTGGTTGTGCTGGTTGCACGGGAGGAGAAAAGGGGAATCCTCAAAATCTTCCTCCTCTTCAGAGAGAAGGAATTCCAATTCGCTCCTCTTCCTCAAATTTAAACCCGCCCTCCTCCTCCTCATCCATGCTGAGGACACCAGCCAGAGGGGCGCATACATCCAGTTTTTCCCCCCATGATAGAGTTGCCGTGCAGGGCAGCTCTACAGGAATGGGTACCTGAGGGGCGGAAACCGGAGTGGAACTAGCTCCCCTGAGGGGATCATGGCCAGACAAGCTAGCTTGGCATGCTAACCTGTGACAGCAGTTCTTCACGGTGAAATGCGCACAGTGATCACAGGATCCGGGACTATCGACCGCTATTTGAGCATGTTTCAGCCCAAGAGATGCAGAGCAGACCTGGTGTGTGTCTTTGCATGATATCTTGTTCCTGTATGAGCAAAGCCACGAATCTCCCTCGCTAGCTATGGTAGTGTGCATTGCTGCAGCCATAGTTGTGGTACTGAATGACCCTAACAATGAGCTGGAATGCCGATTGAGGGGTAGGTGAAAGCGGCGTGGTGGCCAACAGATCGACTATAAGCACAGTACCATAATGATAAGCCAGCAACCAATGTGGGGACTAGTTGATGGCTATCAGAGTTGGGCAGGCTTCTGGTGTGAAACCAGAAGAGGTTTTTGAATGACAAAATGACCTTGCATTGCTCGCTTTATACCACAAGGAGGGAGCCACTCTAAGATGCAACGTCATGTCTGCCAGCCATTTGGGGCTGGCATAATGGAATTGGGCTTCTAAAGAATACGTGGAAGGGGCTTATCCCATAGTAAGACACTGAAACGTATGCTTGAAAGATTATGTATAATGAATCAGACTTCAGAATGTAAAAACAAGCAATCTTTTAACAGCATTAAACCGGTACCTATAAAAAGGAGACCTATTCAGATGTGACATTTAATTGGACTCCCAGTGGGACATGCCCGGAACACCACCCCAGGAAGGCGTCCAGGAGGCATCCAGAACAGATGCCCGAGCCACCTCAGCTGGCTCCTCTCGATGTGGAGGAGCAGCAGCTCTACTACTCCTCACCCTATCTCCAAGGGAGTGCCCAGCCACCCTACGGAGAAAGCTCATTTTGGCTGCCTGTATTCAGGATCTTGTCCTTTTGATCATGACCCACAGCTAATGACTACAGGTGAGAGTAGGAACTTAGATCCACCGGTAATTCGAGAGCTTTGCCTTACAGCTCATCTCCTTCTTTACCATGACAGACAGGTACATCGACCGCATCACTGCAGAAGATGCACCGATCACCTGTCAATCTCCCGCTCCATTCTTCCCTCACTCGTGGACAAGCTCCAAAGATACTTTAACTCATCCACTTGAGGCAGGAACTCTCCACCAACCTGAACACTTTATTTTGTTGTCATTAATTCTGAAAACTGGTGTCTTGACATTCTGTTGTCATTAATTCCCCACCTTAATCATGAATTGGATGTCACGATACGGGATGCTTGAAACACGGCGAGAGAACCAATTGCAGGTAAGTATGATTTATTTAGGGATAATCCAGAGGGGTAAACAGTCCAGGCAGGGGTCGAAACCAAAACATCAATCCACATCAACAAGACACGAACACAAGGCAAGACAAGGCAAGAATTGACGGACATGAATAATACTCTGACATTAAACAAGGACTCCGTAACACAGACTAAGACAGACTGGGTTTAAATAGACAGAAGGATAATGAGGGAACAAGAGAACGGTGGGGGACAATCAATTACACAACGAGGAGGAAGGTGACCAAATAAGGGAGGAGGAAGTGATCTGGTGACAGACACCGTGAGCAAGGAGGACATCTAGTGGAACCCCAGGGAACAACAACCCAGACACTGTGACAGTACCCCCCCACTACGGAGCGGCTCCCAGACGCTCCATGACAAGACACAACACAGAGACCAGGAGGGAGGCGGACAGGTGGAGGCTCAGGGGGAGGGACGGAGGGCCGGAAAAGAAAAACATGGGGAACAAACACCAGAAATGTAAATATAAAACAGGGAGACCAGGAGGGAGGAGGACCGGAGGAGGTTCAGGGGGAGGGATGGAGGGCAAGACTAACTGAGGGAAAACAGACAGAAACAAAACAGAAACCAAGAACACCAAACAAAGTCCAAGGAGGGCATGTTGAGGCGTCCACCAGGGCGGAGCAGAAGACCACCACGTCCTCGTGGTTGCCGCCAGAGTCCACCAGGGCGGAGCGGATGACCACCACATCTTTGTGGTCAAGGCCGGAGTCCACCAGGGCGGAGCGGAAGACCACCACATCTTTGTGGTCAGGGTGGAAGCCCCCCAGGGCGGAGCGGATGACCACCATGTCTTTGTGGTCAAGGCCGGAGTCCACCAGGGCGGAGCGGAAGACCACCACAGCCATGTGGTCAGTACGAGAGCCCCCCAAGGCGGAGCTGACCTCTGTGCGGCCGTAACAACGGGACTATGAAACTCCGGTAACCCCCTGGTGTCTTTACTGGACTCCAGAAGATCGGTGACTTGACCTGACTCTGGAGAGTCAGCGGTGACTAGACCTGACTTTGGAGGGTCATCGGCGACTGGCCCTGGCTCCGGAGGATCATCGGCGACTGGCCCTGGCTCCGGAGGATCATCGTACCCCTGACTCGGCTCCGGAGGATCATCGTACTCCTGACTCGGCTCCGGAGGGTCCACCGGCACCTGACTTGACTCCGGAGGGTCCACCGGCACCTGACTCAACTCCGGAGGGTCCACCGGCACCTGACTCGACTCCGGAGGGTCCACCGGCACCTGACTCGACTCCGGAGGGTCCACGGGAACAAGACTCGACTCCGGAGAGTCCACCGGTACCTGACTCGACTCCGGAGAGTCCACCGGAACCTGACCTGACTCCGGAGAGTCCACCGGAACCTGACCTGACTCCGGAGAGTCCACCGGAACCTGACCTGACTCCGGAGAGTCTGCCGGAACCTGACCTGACTCCGGAGAGTCCACTGGAATCTGACTAGACTCTAGACTGTCTGTGAAGACCCGAGGTGCCTTGGCTTCGGGCACTGTCTCTGGAACGGTCTCGGGCACCGCCTCGGTCGAGGCATCGGGAGCGACCTCGGACGCTGCATCGGGAATGGCCTCAGGCACCGCCTCGGTATCGAGCAACACTTCGGCCTTCGGAACAGCATCGGTCACCTTCTCGGCCTCCGGAACAGCATCGGTCACCTTCTCGGCCTCCAGAACAGCATTGGTCACCGTCTCGTCCTCCAGAACAGCATCAGGCACCGCATCGGGCACCACCTCGACCTCTGGAACAGCATTGGGTACCGCCTCGGCATCAGGCACCACCTCGGCCTCCGGAACAGCATCGGGCACCGCCTCGGCATCGGGCACCACCTCGGTCTCTGGAACAGCATCGAGCACCGCCTCGGCATCGGGCACCACCTCGGCCTCAGGAACAGCCTCGGGCACCGCCTCGGCATCGGACACCACCTCGGTCACTGGAACAGCATCGGGCACCACCTCGGGCACCGCCTCGGGGGCGGCAGCGGTCCGCTCGTGAATGTCCTCCTGGACGGCAGCGGCCCGCTCGGGAACGTCCTCCTGGCCTTGAGGAACGGTAGGCGCCCGTCTCCTCGTCCTCCGTCCTCTATGACGGCGAGTCGGTGGCACCTGGACTGGCGACTCAGGCGTTGAGTCGGCCATCTTGTGCTGTGGCACTGGGCTGGCGGCCATCTTGTGCTGTGGCTCTAAGCTGGCAGCCATCTTGTGCTGTGGCGCTGGGCTGGCGGCCATCTTGTGCTGTGGCGCTGGGTTGGCGGCCATCTTGTGCTGAGGCGCTGGCTCAGCGGCCATCTTGTGCTGTGGCGCTGGGCTGGCGGCCAACTTGTGCTGTGGCGCTGGGCTGGCGGCCATCTTGTGCTGAGGCGCTGGCTCAGCAGCCATCTTGTGCTGTGGCGCTGGGTTGGTGGCCATCTTGAGCTGTGGCACTGGGTTGACGGCCATCTTGTGCTGAGGCGCTGGCTCAGCAGCCATGACGTGAACCGTCTTGGGAACTTCTAGGATCCTTGATAGCATAGCGAAATAATCCAAGAATGAGTCAGCAGCCATCTTGGGCGTCGGCGCTGAGCTGGTGGCCATCGGGTACTGTGGTGTGAGGCTGGCTTCCATCTTGCCTCGTGATGTGAGTTTGGTGGCCATGCACCGCAGCGGCGCAGGGTTGGCGGCTATCTTGTACTGTGATAGCAGGGCTGGCGGCCATCCTGGGTTGTGGCGCTACCATGGCGGGCGTGCGCTTCCTCTCACCTCTCCGTCCGCCATGGTGAGAGGGTGGCTCTGATCCATCCCACATGAGCCCCGGGTCGAAGGGAGACCATGGTTGAGAGTGGTACTGAATCTCCTCTCGACCACTCCCTCCTCGGCGACCTCCCCTGGTCCCCCGGAAAACCACCAGGCGAGTTCCCTCAAAACCCCCTCTGTCCCGCTCTGTGGCTGGGGATGAGGCATGAGCAGACATACCGCTGGTTCTCTGTTTGACGGAGTCCTTCTGTCACGTACGGTGTACAGGAACGAGAGAAGGAACCAATTGCAGGTAAGTATGATTTATTAAGGGATAATCCAGAGGGGTAAACAGTCCAGGCAGGGGTCGAAACCAAAACATCAATCCACATCAACAAGACACGAACACAAGGCAAGACAAGGCAAGAATTGACGGACATGAATAATACTCTGACATTAAACAAGGACTCCGTAACACAGACTAAGACAGACTGGGTTTAAATAGACAGAAGGATAATGAGGGAACAAGAGAACGGTGGGGGACAATCAATTACACAATGAGGAGGATGGTGACCAAATAAGGGAGGAGGAAGTGATCTGGTGACAGACACCGTGAGCAAGGAGGACATCTAGTGGAACCCCAGGGAACAACAACCCAGACACTGTGACATTGGACCGCATTGTTTAAGGTGGTAGTGCATCCTGATGGCTGTATTGACCTTGTCAAGATACGCCACCCCTCTATTAGAGCAGCTTTATTAAGGCACAGAGTAAAAACGCAGCTGTTGCATGCAGTAGGATGTCTGGGTCCTCACTAAGGCTAAGCAGGCTTGAAAATGTAGCTTTCAGCGGTAATAAGTTTTAGTTCAACCAGCAGGGGGTGCTCATTCCCTGGCTTGAATGCAAAAGTCCTAATATAATGACGCAGACTTTAGACTGTGAAAAGGAGCATTATAAACAACAACCTACGGAGGATCCAACATAATTTGAAATGAGACACAGATGATAAAAAAAACAAATCCTTGAAATTTAAATAAATAACAGTAAGACAAAACCAGAGTACTGTGGACATGCCTCACTTCAAACTCTAACAGTCTGTAAAGGTTATCATCTGCCAAGCTGGATGGACACTGAAGGTGAATTATTTTTATTCATCAATTTGCCGATCTAGCATTAAATGTAACTATAGACTTACAATGTTTTGCATTGTAAAGTTATCAATCAATTATCAATTAAGTTCCCAATTTTGAATTTTATAATTTCCTGTATTAGCACATGAAGGTAAAATTACACTGAACAAAATTATAAACGCAACACTTTTAATTTTGCCCATATTTTTTATGAGCTGTAATCAAAGATCTAAGACTTTTTCTATGTACACAAAAGACCTATTTCTCTCAAATTGTTCACAAATCTGTCTAAATCTGTGTTATTGTGGCCTTAGACTGGCCACAATAAAAGCCCACTCTAAAATGTGCAGTTTTATCACACAGCACAATGCCACAGATGTCGCCACAGCGTGGAGGAGGTTGGGTGTTTTTTTTGTTGTTGTTTTGTTTTGTTTTTTTTTGTTTGTTTGTTTTTTTGTTTTTTGAAGGTGGTAACACATTCTGATGGCTGGTAGGCCATTGTGAAAACCTAGCTTGCTGCTGGAGCTATTTTTATTCAAGCCAGCAGGTGTTCTATTCAGTAGGCAGAGTCTGGTTCCTCACTAACACTAAGCAGGCCAATGCCAGGTCAGTACACTGGTGGGAGACCATTTGTGGAAAAGGTTGCTTCTTTTTACAGACTGAAGTATGCATCTAAAATTCTGGACCCATACAATTCAGTGAGTGAACACCCCCATCAAAATGTGCTACCAGTCTAAACAATGAGGTCAAATTCAATTGTTGGTAATTATTATATAATTACAGTTGTGGAAAGTATTTTATTATCACTATGAGGTGTGCAGTTTAAGTAGGCAGTAGGTTTTGTGTAAACAAAATTGTCAGGTGACTTCCTGTTTGTGGTGTTCAACTCCTGTTCCAACTCCTCTGGCAAACTTTTTGGGATTGGCAGACCTGCTTATCATCCTCCAAAAAGGAACTTTCTCAACAGATTTTGTGATTGACGTGTAGTCATTTTGAAGGTTTGAAGCAGTGGATTGTGAAACTGAAGGGTGATATTTGGTGGATTGAGATTGGGCCTACAGGAGGTAGTGGAGCCATCTTCCTCTCGGCTCAAGGCTTTTTCAGCCACTACCACCAGGCCAACTTCAGGCTTTCAGCCACTACCAACAGGCCGGCTTTCAGGCCTCCAGCCACCACCATCTGGCCGGTTCCTGGCTTTCAGCTCTCAGGGTTAGCAGAACATGGCTCCTCCCAAGTTAAGGAACACAGAAGAGGAATATGCAACCATTATTCAGGTAAATGAACTGTTACAACAGCAAAAAGATATGTTCATGGCTCTGTTACAGCAACAGCAGGAAATGTTCAAGGACTTTGTTAAAATTATTATGGACTCAGTGAACACCAGAATGGATAACGTTTCCAAAGAATTACAAGAGCTAAAAGCAAGTTTACAATATACACAGAAGGACGTAGATGAACTTAAAGTCACTCAAGCTAAACAGTCTGAGCATGGAAAAATCACAGAAACTGATATAATGAAAATCTGTGAGAGTCTGCAAGTTATGTGTGACAAACAAGAATATCTTGAAAGTCAATCAAGGAGAAATAATATTGTGATTGATGGAGTTCCTAAATCCACTGGGCGAATTTCTGAAGAAAAAGTGAAAGACATTTTTAAGCAAAAACTACAACTACAAAGAGATTTGGAGATGGAGCGTGCACACCGAATAGGAAAACCTGAAGCTGCTAGAAATAGACCAAGATCTATTGTTGTTAAATTTCTGAACTTCAAGGACAAAGCTGCTGTTATGCAAAGAGCAAAGAACCTCAAGGGCACAAAAACTTTAATTAATTACGATTACACTGATGCTGTGTGGTTAAAAAGAAAGGAATTGATGCCAAAGTTGAAAGAAGCACGTGACAAAGGAGACATTGCCTACCTCAGATACGATAAACTCAACATCCATTCTCGCACTAGCACCCCTGAGTAATCTCTGTGCAACTCTGAAGGTATGACAGCACATAAAATTAATGTACTCATTACGAAGAAAAGGTTTAAGACTAGTGTAACAGGTCAAAGAATGACATATATTTTTGCAACCTTTTATCTTTTATTTTCTATTGTTTGTGAGTTTATTTCACCAAAATACTATATTGTTCAGTTATGTCATTGTAGCTTTATAGGTATTGGGAGAGTTATTTTTTTTGTGTATGTGCGCCCTCTATTGGATGTGAGGTCATATACTGGATTTTAGCTTTCTTTTCTCAGTCTGCATTCTACGTGATTGAGAGAGGTATGTGTTCACGTTAGTGCAATGTAAAGATTGAGATATACCTGTTAAAACTTTAGTTTCAGAGCACATGGTAACTTGTATGTGTAATTTATGATGAGTGCACTTACATTTAATTGAGATGTGTCGAGAATTTTGCTGTTTTGAGAGTTTGAGAAACTGCTAACATAGCTAACCTCGTGTTTTGTTTAGCTGTATGTTAGCGATCGTCATTCTATCCTCTTGTGTCACAGCCCACGTTTCAGTTGTCCTTTTTCTTATGTTAGGCTGATTCTAATTCGAGGATTGAATCCTGAATTATTGCTCTCTTTGAAATTTAACAGGTATGTACTCCCAATACCAGGTTATGAATATAATGTGTTCATTTAAAACGTTTTCTTGTATTGATTAATGTTCAATGGCACTACAAAGCCCAGATGTAAAGCATGGACGTGTTGCTTTGTGCATATTACTGTATATGTATTAATTATTGAAAAGATAGTTTATTTCATGTTGCATAATGTTAATGTAAGAGCTAAAAGCCCAGAGTGGTGAACAGAGATAACATGCAATATGACACATACACATTATATATATCTATGCCTAATGTGATATGTTTAATTATTCTTTTGTATTTTATTTTCTGATTTTTGTATGTGATTAAATGTTGAGTCTGCATTCTACGTGATTGAGAGAGGCTGATTCTAATTCGAGGATTGAATCCTGAATTATTGCTCTCTTTGTAATTTAACAGTGAGCTGAATAAAGTGCCTTGAGGAAAGTCAGTGTCCTGTCATCAGTGCACCAGAACACAGCGCAGTAGTCGGCGAAGTGCAGACTACGCCGGCTACATTGGTGCCGTGACCCGGATATCTCCGCTTCAGATCATCGCCAGGGTGATCGCCGGTGGTTGCTGTGACGAGTAGGAATCTCTTTTGGGACATTGACAAGTACAAGGGCTGATATTATTGTGTAAATTGTAACGTTTAATTGCCTCTATCTCAGCTAGTATCATTTTACATTGTTTTTTTTGCATCCCATATTCGCATGTACTAGTAATTCACATATTATTACCATAGTCTATCACATTACAACTTTTTTTTTTCAAAATGACTGATGGCAAGCATGTGCAGACACCACTTAGTGTTGGGGATGCAGTGGGAGTAAACCTAGGGAGGGGTAGGTTTATGAGTAGGGTGGAAAGCACACCGGTTAAAGGTGCTGGTGTACTAGGTCGACCTGTATTCTCGTCCACACGCTTACGCACTGATGAACATTCTCCCGCACCACACATGAGTAGGTAAGGAGATGCACCAGACATTGGGAGTGGCGTTAATTCAGTGGGCCGTCCTGTATTTTCATATACTCATGCACATTCAGATGAATATTCTCCACGTCAGCCAGTGTCTAGTCCAGATGTGAGTTCCGCAGACCTAGGAAGTCTCATCACACAGTTAGCTCACGAAATAGGAGAGAACATTGCTAGCCAACTACAGAGATCTGTTGGTAGTGCAGATAGCCAAACCACTCCTACACTTAGCATGAACTTAGGATATGGACAGTCTGACTTGAACATGACTGGAGTTAAGTTAGTTATGAAGACAGATGTCAAAGAGCCGCCGTACTTCAGGGGTGATGGAACGGACAAACACACAGTGCATGAGTGGGAAGAAATTATGAGCGTTTACCTGAATAAGAGGGGCATACAACCGCAAGAGTACTCCCAGGAGATAATGTCAAGACTAATGGGAAAGGCTAGAGACATTGTAAAAGTTACCCTGCGCAGCATGCCATCGCTGCAGCCAGCTGAAAACTCCAAGCTCGTCTTTGATATTCTGAAACAAAATTTCAGCGAGGTAACCTACTCTTCAATGCCTTTAGCAGATTTTTACAACACGCTTCCTTTGGCTGGAGAAAGTCCCATGGACTATTGGATACGCTTGAATAAAGCTGTGGATGTTGCGGATGAGTGTCTGAGAAGGCAGGGGCGAAACATTGAGGACCCCTCTCACGAAGTCACAATGATGCTGGTGAAACACTGTCCCGACCCCGCTCTTGCAAGTGTCCTGAAGTGTAAAACAGCTGAAAAGTGGACGGCAAATGAGATTCAGGAACATCTCGTTGAACATCAAAGAGAGGCCAGAACAATGTCTCAAGCCAAATCTTGTCGGCCAAAGAACATTGGTATACATGCTCAGATATTAGCAACAGAGACAGCCACTGTTAATAACTCCACAGACCTTACAAGCCACCCGAAGGCAATGGGGCTCCCATCTTCTCCTCAGACCGAGAGTGTCTGCATCCAGTCTCTCATTGGCTTGCTGAACCGTGTGCTGGAGCAGACGGCACAGACAGCAGCAGTTGTGCCACCGAGCAGGGGCCCCGCGGCCATTGTTCAGAATAGATGTAAAGTCTGTCAGTCTGCTGAACATTCAACTACTGCGCACTGTAGACAGGCAAACCTCTGTATGGGCTGTTACAAGCCCGGCCACTGGAAGAGGGAGTGCCAACAGCGCCGGCCAAGAATTAACACCAGGCCACAGTCAGCGCAAGCACCGCCTAATCCAGAGCAAGGTGGAGCCAGTTTAAACTAGATAGCTCACATACGGGAAGGGGATGTGTGAGCACCAAAACGTCAACCCTTGATGAGAGTGAAGAATTGAAGGAGATGTATGTCAATGTTTGTAAAGCAATGTCTGATAATTGCACAGTAATTGTTCAGAATATTCACACAGTCGAGACATTCAGTGAGTTATTTTACGCACCAGTGACAGTTAATGGCTGTGCTCAGTTGCAAGGGCTCATCGATACAGGCTCAATGGCCTGCACGTTAAGTGAAGAGGCAGAACAGAGACTACTATCAGACAGCGTCTTGACCCAACAGCAAGAACTCCCGCAGCGCATCATCCTTGTTGGCTGTGGAGGAGTACAGGTGAGCCCCAAGTGTATGTATGATATGGAACTAAGTTTGTATGGGGTGAAGTGCATGGTCCCAGTTCTGGTGGTCACTGGTCAGAAAGATGACATCATAGTAGGAACCAACATGTTGAAATGTGTGCTGCATCAGCTGAAAAACGAGAACAGTTATTGGACACTTATCTCGAGCAATACAAGAGGGTCTTCAGACGGCGAACAGTTCTTGGAAATGATGACAAGTCTCACGAGATGGAGAGGTGAAGATGTGCCGGAAAAAGTAGGGACAGTGAAGCTAACTCAGGCGGTGACTCTCCTTCCCAAACAAGAGTACTTGCTGTGGGGGAGACTGCCAAGTAATGTGCCCAAGTCACCTGGGAGCACAGTTATGGTGGAGCCTACAACCTCCAGGTGTGTGCCTCGCGGCATCATGGTGGGGAGAGTGCTAACACCACTTTGGGGAGATGGCTGGACCCCCATGAAAATCACCAACATCTCTGACAAACCACTCACTCTGAGAAAGAACAGCAAGCTTGCAGACGTCTCTACTTGTGTTGCAGCCGAAGACCTCACACTGTTCCAGGGTTCCTGTCAGAGTGACGCTGGCTCTGTTAAAGTGACTCATGTTGAACAGGATGACAACACTGCCCTGAAAGACAGGCTGCAAAAGTCTGGTCTAGGAAATGTCGATATTGACCATTGTGAAGTGAGCCCCTCCACCAAGCTCCAACTTGTGACATTGCTTGAGAAATATCAGGATGTATTTTCAAAGCATCATCTTGATTGTGGAGAAGCCAAGGGCTTTGCGCATAGAATCCGCCTCACTGATGACCGTCCCTTCCGTCTTCCGTATCGCAGAGTGCCGCCAGCCCACTATCAAAAGCTGCGTCAAGTTCTCACCGAGATGGAAGAGCAGGGAATCATACGGAAATCAATGAGTGAATATGCTTCCCCACTTGTGATGGTCTGGAAGAAAAATGGCGATCTCCGTATATGCACAGACTTTCGATGGCTGAATGCGAGAACCATCAAGGATGCTCATCCTTTGCCCCATCAATCGGACTGCTTGGCTGCCCTTGGCGGTAATGCTGTCTTCAGCACCATGGACCTTACGTCTGGTTTTTATAACCTTCCCATGCATGAGGAGGACAAAAAGTATACCGCCTTCACAACACCACTAGGCCTGCACGAGTATAACAGAATGCCGCAGGGGCTTTGCAACAGTCCCGCGTCGTTCATGAGGATGATGCTGAGTATCTTTGGTGATCTTAACTTCAGCAGTCTCTTGTGCTATCTAGATGACCTCTTGATCTTTGCCCCCAATGAACAGCAGGCTCTCAGTAGATTGGAGGTTGTTTTTCAGAGGCTGCGGGAGCATAACCTGAAGTTGAGTCCAAAAAAGTGCCATCTGTTACGGAGGTCTGTGAAGTTCCTCGGACACATCGTTGACGGTGACGGTGTTGCTGTTGACCCGGAGAAGGTCGAGGTCATTGCCAAAATGTCAAAGAGGGACTTGATGGAAGACGATGGCTGCACTCCTTCAGTCCACAGGGTGAAGTCGTTCCTGGGGATGGTATTTTACTACCAACACTTCATCCTAAATTGCTCCTCCATCGCAAAGCCCCTGTTTGCCCTCACAGCTGGCCAGAAACGGAGAGGGAAGGCCGGGAAGTACAGTCAGAATCCAGGAGTGTACAGAAAGCTCAAACCTGCGGATTGGACCCTTGACTGTGACTCCGCTTTCACCAGTCTTAAAGAGAAGCTCCTGAATTGTGTGGTCCTTACCCATCCAGACTTCTCCAAACCCTTGGTTTTGTCCATTGATGCATCTCTTGACGGCCTTGGGGCAGTTCTGTCCCAGATACCAGAAGGGGAAATGGAGGCACGCCCAATCGCCTTTGCCAGCAAGACCCTCACTGGCTCACAAAAGAGGTATCCTGCCCACCGCCTGGAGTTCTTGGCGCTCAAATGGAGTGTTTGTGAAAAATTTAGCCACTGGTTGAAGGGCCACACTTTTACAGTGTGGACCGACAATAATCCTTTGACCTATATAATGACCAAACCAAAACTTGACGCTTGCGAACAGAGGTGGGTGGCAAAGCTTTCCCCATACACCTTCAGCATCAAACACATCCCTGGGGTAAAGAATGTTGTGGCGGATGCCCTAAGTAGAGATCATTTTGCTAAATCAGTGAGTCAAAGGTTGATCAGTGAGCCATATGAAAGTCTTTTGGCTGAAGCGGAGGGAACCAAGGAGGAGAAAGTCCAGGATCTTTTCCGGTGTAAGACCCAGTGTCTCCAGGCACACGATGCAAGCTGCTGCGTAACCATGGGCACCACTCGAGATAGGTTGGCCTGCAGTCAAGAACCCTTGCATGTAAGATCTGCTTGTGAAGCTCACGTAGAGTGGGAAAGGGGAGCAGAGATAAGAGCAACACAGTTTCTCAGTGCTCTACCCCAGGCGGTGCTTTCAGGACAAGACACACTTCCAGCCCTCTCCATCGGAGAACTAAGGCACAGCCAGGAGACGGATCCTGTTATCAGGGAGGTCCTGCCACTCGTTCAGAGGGGTGAGCCACCACCTAGGCGAAAGAGACGTGGGTTGGCTCTTACGGCCCAGACTCTGTGCAAGCAGTGGCATCATCTAAAAGTTCAGGATGGAGTCCTATATAGGGTAACCAAAGAGCCATTAAGTAGAGAGAAGAGGTATCAGTTTGTGCTGCCTGTTAGCTTGAAGGCCAAGGCTCTCGCTGGTGTGCATGACCTCGCTGGACATCAAGGGCAGGCTAGAACAGCACATCTTGCCCGACAGCGTTTCTTTTGGCCACAAATGGGAAGAGACATCAAGGAATATGTGAAATGCTGCCGACGCTGTATCCTTGCAAAGACCCCTGAACCGGCTGCCCGTGCTCCCTTGGAGAGCATTCATACATCGGCACCCATGGAACTAGTGTGCATTGATTTTTGGAGTGCTGAGGACTGTAAGCAAAGATCTGTGGATGTGTTAGTCATAACAGACCACTTCACAAAATTGGCCCATGCATTCCCCTGCGTCAACCAAACTGCAAAGCAAATAGCAAAGAAGTTATGGGATAATGTATTCTGCATCTACGGTTTTCCAGAGCGGATACATTCTGATCAGGGAGCCAATTTTGAAAGCAAACTCATCGCCGAACTCCTCAGCCTCACAGGGATCGTGAAAACACACACAACAGCATACCATCCCATGGGAAATGGGCAAACTGAAAGGTTCAATAGGACGCTTGGCAGTATGTTGCGTTCCCTACCCCTGTCAGCTAAACAACACTGGGTCCAACAAATACAGACTTTGACTTTTGCGTATAATGCCACCACTCATGAAACAACTGGATATCCTCCATTCTATTTGATGTATGGTCGAGTCCCCAGACTCCCGGTAGATATGGTCTTCAAACAAGTTTTGAAGGATCCAGTCGTGGTGAATTATAAGACCTATGCAGAGAAGCTGATGGCGGACCTCCATGTGGCTTCCAGCATAGCTCAACAGCATGCGAGGAAAGGACAGCAACATCAAGCTGATGGCTACAACAAGAGAGTGCGTGGAACCCACTTGAACATTGGCGACCGAGTTTTGCTTGCTAATAAAGCGGAGAGAGGGAAGAGGAAGTTAATGGACAAGTGGGAGCCCACTATGTATACCATCATAGACCGGAACCCTCAGACACACGTTTACAAAGTCAGGGATGAGAGTGGGAAAACCAAGGTCGTCCATCGGAATCTGATGTTGGATGTGAGCTTCTTACCTGTGCCCGAACAAAGCGGGGAGGAGATGGATGAAGCTGCCTCAGATGTGGCCAGTGAGTTCCAGCCTCCTTCTGTTGATGCCTTGAGTGGCCTGGCAGTAGACGCTTCCGAGGACCGTACCTGCTCCTGGTTAAATGCGTCATCTGATGCTGAGTCTGAGTCTATGAGAGAAGCTGTTGAGTCTGAGATGGAGAATGAGATACCCCACTCTCTGTCCAGAGAGTCTGTTCAACTGCCACCCACAAGAGCCCAGTTTAGTGAGGTCAGAAGCCAAGGAGGAAACGAATACTCACCTGTGAGAGACTTGTTGGGTTCCAGTGTGTCCCCTGATTTGCACATAACTGACATTGACTCTGCCGCCCCAATTAATGTCCCTGACTTAGATGAGACCGAGTCCCATGACGGCACCTCACCTGTTACAATGACTGATAGTCACACACCCACCCAGGCACAAGGGCCCGAGAGACCGGTTGTCAGGACACATACTGGCAGGGTTGTTAAGGCAGTCAATCGCTTGATAGAGAACATGGTGCAAAAACCACTCACCAAGAATTTTGTAAAAGGGGTCAATAGGAGGTCACTGTCTTTACTTTCTTTATTTTAGACAAAAAATAGAGATTCAGATATTTTTCTTTGTCACCTTTAGTATGACTTGAGTCATGAGATGTTCATATTGGAGGGAAAGTGTTCCGAGATCTAATATGGTGTAAAAGGCATCATATTCACTAGAAGGGGCAGTAGCCTGATCAACTGCTGTTTTCTTTCAACTTACTTTGTAAGTAGCTTTATATGCTGTGGATGGGGAATGGAGTCCCAGTGTTATCTTGGACCAAGTGAACAAGCGTTTTGTTTTGTATGTTTTGTTTTGTATGTTTTGTTTCTTTTCTACCCTCTACGTGCTCAGGATTTTGGTGAAATTAAAGAGGGGTGAATGTAACAGGTCAAAGAATGACATATATTTTTGTAACCTTTTATCTTTTATTTTCTATTGTTTGTGAGTTTATTTCACCAAAATACTATATTGTTCAGTTATGTCATTGTAGCTTTATAGGTATTGGGAGAGTTATTTTTTTTTGTGTATGTGCGCCCTCTATTGGATGTGAGGTCATATACCGGATTTTAGCGTTCTTTTCTCAGTCTGCATTCTACGTGATTGAGAGAGGTATGTGTTCACATTAGTGCAATGTAAAGATTGAGATATACCTGTTAAAACTTTAGTTTCAGAGCATATGGTAACTTGTATGTGTAATTTATGATGAGTGCACTTACATTTAATTGAGATGTGTCGAGAATTTTGCTGTTTTGAGAGTTTGAGAAACTGCTAACATAGCTAACCTCGTGTTTTGTTTAGCTGTATGTTAGCGATCGTCATTCTATCCTCTTGTGTCACAGCCCACGTTTCAGTTGTCCTTTTTCTTATGTTAGGCTGATTCTACTTCAAGGATTGAATCCTGAATTATTGCTCTCTTTGAAATTTAACAGGTATGTACTCCCAATACCAGGTGATGAATATAATGTGTTCATTTAAAACGTTTTCTTGTATTGATTAATGTTCAATGGCACTACAAAGCCCAGATGTAAAGCATGGACGTGTTGCTTTGTGCATATTACTGTATATGTATTAATTATTGAAAAGATAGTTTATTTCATGTTGCATAATGTTAATGTAAGAGCTAAAAGCCCAGAGTGGTGAACAGAGATAACATGCAATATGACACATACACATTATATATATCTATGCCTAATGTGATATGTTTAATTATTCTTTTGTATTTTATTTTCTGATTTTTGTATGTGATTAAATGTTGAGTCTGCATTCTACGTGATTGAGAGAGGCTGAT
Source organism: Carassius gibelio (assembly GCF_023724105.1). Classification (NCBI taxonomy): domain Eukaryota; kingdom Metazoa; phylum Chordata; class Actinopteri; order Cypriniformes; family Cyprinidae; genus Carassius; species Carassius gibelio. The sequence continues at coordinate 6,023,145 of NC_068404.1, read as the reverse complement.
TCTAATTCGAGGATTGAATCCTGAATTATTGCTCTCTTTGAAATTTAACAGTGAGCTGAATAAAGTGCCTTGAGGAAAGTCAGTGTTCTGTCATCAGTGCACCAGAACACAACGCAGTAGTCGGCGAAGTGCAGACCACGCCGGCTACACTAGCACATATTAATATAAACAGTCTCAGGAATAAAATCAATGAAGTTGCTGAACTGTTAAATGAGTATAAAATACACATTCTTTGCTATCTCAGAGACTCACTTGGACTCTTCCTTTGATGACACAGAACTGTTTATTGAAGGTTACAACATATACAGAAATGACAGAAATGGTTTTGGTGGTGGAGTAGCTTTTTATATTCAGAATCATTTGGCAGTAAAAATAAGAACTGATTTAATGAGTTTTAACATCGAAATATTATAGTTGCAAATGCATCTACCTCACCAAAAGTCGATACTTCTGTGTTGCTGTTACCGGTCACCAAGTGCCAATTGTGAATATCTTGATACTATCTGTAAAGGGTTGGATATAAATACTAATGTAAGTCAGGACATATATTTCATGGGTGACTTAAACATTGACTGGTTTTCTAAAGATTGCTACTTGAAAGGAAAAAAAAACTGTTAACTACTGCAAATGCTTGTGGACTTACTCAACTTATAAATAAGCCTACAAGAACATGTTTTAGGAGTGACAGCTCCAGAACTTCTACCTGTATAGATCATATTTTCACAAACCGACCTGAACTGTGTAAAAAGGTATTGTCTATTCCCATTGGTAGCAGTGATCATAATCTGATCATTTCTGTGTTAACATCTAAGCTGAGTGGATCTGGAACTGCAGTCTTATTTAAAAGATCTTATAAATTGTTTAAAAATGACAAGTTTATTGAAGATGTTCAAGCTATATGCTGGTCTGATGTGTTGGCAGCTAGTAATCCAGAAATTGCTCTCTTTAAATTTAACAATCTATTCTTGTCATTGATTGAGAAACATGTGCCTTTAAAGAAGTTTACTGTCAGGAATAATGTCACACCTTGGTTGGATGATGAACTGAAAAATTATATGAAAATAAGAGGCCAAATGAAAAGAACAGTTACTACAGGAAATAAATGTGATTGGGACCTATATCGTAAAATGAGAAATTCTGTTACTAAACCTAATAAAAAGAAGAAGAAAATCTATTTTGATAATCAGGTTAATGATAGTAGGAAGTTATGGAATGTTTTAAATCAATTGACTGGAAAGAAAAATAAAATAATTCCATCTTTTTTGGAAACAGGTGATAAATTTATAACTAAGCCAATAGATATTGCAAATTATCTTAATGATTATTTTATAAGAAAATTAGATAAACTAAGAGAAAATATGCCTAATCTAAGTAATGATATATCTCATCTATTAATAAGAAATAAACTGATGAAAACTTAAGGTTTAAATTAAATTAAAACTTAAGGTTTAAATTAGAAAGTGTAAATATAGATCAAGTAAAGAATCTTTTAAAAGCCTGTAAAAACAAACCACCAGGTGTCGACAGTCTTGACAGCAGGCTTCTTAAACTAGCTGCTGACTTTATTGCCCTTGTTCTAACCCACATCATTAACCACAGTTTTATCTGCTGTACTTGCCCACATGCATGGGAGCAGGCTAAAATAGTTCCTCTGCCCAAAGATAAGAAATTGCCTTTCTCTTGTCCCAACAGTCGCCCGATAAGTATATTACATGTATTATCTAAAATAATGGAATCTATAGTATATGATCAAATTAACAACAATTTTTATACAAATGATTTATTAACAGATTTTCAGCATGCATACAGAAAAAGTCACTCCACTGCCACTGCACTGACTCACATGTCTGATGATTGGCTTAGAGAGACTGAAAAGAGAAATATTATTGGTGCTGTATTTTTAGATTTTTCTGCTGCCTTTGACATCAAAGATCACGAGCTGTTATTAACAAAATTATCTTGTTATGGTTTTGAGCAGTCACGTGGATGTACAGTTATTTGTCAAACAGAACACAGACAGTGTTTTTTAATGGCAGTCTCTCAGGTATCAGAAATATCACATGTGGTGTACCCCAAGGCAGTTGTCTGGGTCCATTATTATTTAATATTTTTACTAATGATTTACCGTACACTTTACATAAGGCTAACATTGTCATTTACATTGATGATTCAATTATATATTCATCAGCAAGTACACAAATGGAACTAGAAACTGTTTTAAATATAGAATTACAATATGTAGTAGATTGGATCAAATTAAATAAACTTGCATTAAACACAGTAAAAACTAACTGCATGATTTTAGGTTCAAATTATAACATTAATCAAAATCCTGTAATTAATATTAAAATGAATAACGCAATTATTAAACAGGTGCATGAGACCAAACTGCTGAGTGTAAAGGTCATGGTGTTACGTCCTCTATTATCAGGACGGGCTTGGCAAGCGTTTTATTAATACTAACAGGAAACCAACCCCAGCCGACAGATCACCAACAACACATAACTAAGTTCCACAAAAGTATTTATTTAAAGTGGAAAGAATAATTAAATTAAGGAGCAACGACTTCAGGGTGCCCCATGGCCAAAAGAATAAACAAAATAAACTTATAACCAAACATATATAAATTACCTAATCAGAGAATAAACAAAATTACAAAGTAACTTCCCTAACTCCCTATAAATAAACAAATCCCAAACCAGACCAAAGTAAATGGCAGGACACCCCTACGCTCCTAAAACAGAACCAAATTAAATCATCATAAACAAACAAACACTATAAACAGAAGATTATGGGATCTGCCGACGGGAGGAGGAATCCGGAGCTCTTCACGCCAACAAGCCAACGCCAGAATGAGCTTCATCTCTTCGGCAGGTGCCACGTTTTAAAATTGTTTTTTTTTTCTTTTTTTTTTTTTAAACAAAACTAAAAGAACGGGACAAGGCATCGGCTAGTACATTGTCCTTGCCCTTTTTATAATGAATCTCAAGATTAAAATCTTGAATAATCAAGGACCAGCGCATAATTCGTTGGTTTGCATTGCACAGTCGAGACAAAAATACGAGAGGATTGTGATCCGTAAAAACAAGCACAGGAATAGAACTTGATCCCACATACACTTCGAAATGTTGTAATGCCAGTAATAAAGCAAGTGCTTCTTTTTTGATAGTGCTATAATGTAACTGATATGGCAAAAACTTCTTCGAAAAATAGGCTACAGGATGCTCAACGCCATGAACATCATCCTGCAAGAGGACTGCTCTGGCTCCGGCAGCACTAGCATCAACATCAAGTTTAAAAGAACGTGAATAATCCGGCGCTGATAACACAGGATCACTACACAACAGACACTTTACAGCTTCAAAAGCATGTTGACATTCATTAGACCACAGGAATTTATGCAAGGCCCGGAGCAGATTAGTTAATGGTAAAGCCACATCTGAGAAATTTCGGCAAAATGCTCTATAATAACCTGCCATTCCTAAAAAAACGGCGAAGATCACGCTTGGTTTGAGGCACAGGAAAACCCACAATTGCCTGCACTTTCTGAACTGCAGGACGCACTTGTCCTTGTCCAACCCGCTTACCCAGATACAAGACAGTTGTCTTGGCAAATTCACACTTCGCCAGATTCAGCGTGAGGGAAGCTTTAAGCAAGCGTGTGAAAACAACAAAAAGGGTGTCCATATGTTCTTTCCAGTTAGACGAATACACGACAATGTCATCCAAATAGGCTTTACAGTTCTTAACATCAGCCAAAATGGTTTTCATTAAACGCTGGAAAGTTGCCGGTGCGTTCCGGAGCCCGAAAGCCATCACAGTATAATTCAGGAAATTGTCTGGAGTAACAAAAGCAGAAATTTCGGCTGCACGTTCAGTTAAGGGGACCTGCCAGTACCCCTTCAAAAGATCGAGCTTTGTCACAAACTGAGCAGATCCAACATTATACACACAATCTTCCATTAATGGTAGTGGAAATGAATCAGGTTTTGTGATCGCATTTACCTTACGGTAATCCGTGCAAAACCGATGAGTACCATCAGGTTTCGGAACAAGTAGACAGGGCGAACTCCAAGCACTTCGACTCGGAACTGCAGAACCATTGTCTAATAGATATTTCACTTCAGACTTAGTGATTTTTCGTTTCCCTGGATTGACTCAATAGGCATGTTGCTTAATGGGTGGATGTTCGTTTACATCAATATCATGCTGAATGGCATTTGTCTGAGTGGGCACATCCGAAAACAGTCCTAAAAAAGACTGGATCAAACTCACAATGTCATCTCGTTGAGTCGCTGATAAATGACATAAGTGAGAATTAAGATCTGACAAAGTTTCAGAGTTATTCAATCTGACATCAGACACTGGCATGCTGCGTAAATTTAACCCATCTTCATCCCCACAAGATACCACAGAAAGAGAAGCAACCGGAGCAATAGAGCTAGTCAACTCCATTTTTTCATCACGAACAACATAACGCTTCAACATATTAATGTGGCACACGCGGGTTTTCCTCTGTCGATCGTGGGTACAGATAATATAGTCAGTATCACTGAGCTTTCGCTCCACAACATAAGGTCCAGAAAACTTTGCTTGCAATGAAGAGCCAGACAGGGGTAACAAAACAAGAACTTTGTCTCCATTCACAAAAGAACGGCTGACTGCTTTTTTATCAAAACACTATTTCATCTTTATTTGAGCATTTGATAAAGCTGACCTAGCCAGATCTCGAGATTTATGCAGACGTTCTCGAAACAAGCTAACATAATCTAACAGATTACACGATAGCTTTGTTTCAGACAACCAATTCTCTTTAAGCAGCTTAAGTGGCCCCTGAACCGTATGACCAAAAACTAACTCTGCGGGACTAAACCCCAGAGACTCCTGTACAGTCTCACGTACAGAAAACAACAACAGCGGTAATCCTTCATCCCATTCCTTTTCTGAATCAACACAATAGGTGCGTAACATGGTTTTCAAGGTTTGATTGAATCGTTCCAATGCCCCTTGAGACTCAGGGTGATAGGCACTGGAAACTATATGTTTAATGTGCAGCTGAGACAAAATTTGGTTAAACAAACGGGACATGAAATTTGTTCCCTGGTCAGTCTGAACAATTCTCGGAAGCCAAAAAGTAGAAAAGAACACCGTTAGAGCTTTCACAATGGCTTTAGCTCTCAAAGAACGAAGTGGTATCGCTTCAGGATAACAAGTTGCTGTACACATGAGTGAAAGCAAGTACGTATGACCTGCTTTGGTTTTCGGTAAAGGCCCGACACAATCTAATATTATACGCTCAAATGGTTCTCCGATAGCAGGAATTGGCTTTAGATGTGCTGGGGGAATAACCTGGTTAGGCTTTCCAACCGTTTGACAAACATGACATGACCTGCAATATTTTATGACATCGGACTTAATTTTAGGCCAAAACAAATGACGCAAAACTCGATAACATGTTTTAGCCACACCTAAATGGCCAGCTACATTATCATGCGCCACGCTTAACACCTGTTCTCGAAAACATTTGGGACAGACGATCTGGTACAATGAGTCCCAACCTGAATTATCCGACACTGAAGGTGTCCATTTCCGCATTAATACTTCATCCTTAAAGTAATAACCAGTTGACTTATTCACAATTTCATTTGCATTTACAGCAGAATCTCTGCAAAACTCGAGTGACTGATCTTGTTTTTGCTCGGCAGCCAACTGCCTCCGATCTACAGAAAGTAACAAATTAGCGGAACCAAATTCAGCACCACTGCTAGCGGACAGCGGCTTAGACGCGGACATCTCAGACAGTTACATACCAGAATCGGTCACGTTTTCATCAACAAGAAAAGTGTCAGATAGGTCAATTACGGTGGGAAATTTTTGTTTCTTGTTTATGAAAACGGAGGGTGAGGAGATGTGTGGGTGTTTTTGTAATTGAGCTCTAGTAATCACACAGGTATGGAGCTTTTATTATGACAAAATGATTTGAATTTGAATTGTGTAAATTTGAAGTGTAATCTAATAAAATTGAATTTTAGGTGGTAGTATAAATAGTTCTGAATTTGATTTTTTTAAACGAATATTGAACATTTGAAATTTAACAAACTGAAATGTTTTTATGGCTGAATTTTATAGACATGTATTTTCAAACAGTTAGTTTTTTTGTTCTGAATTCTTATACTGCAAATATTCAGTTTAAAAAAAATTCAGATTCAAGTTTTCAAGATGAAGAAATTCGGAACTTCAAATTCAGTTTTCTAAAATTCAGTGTCAAAAATTCAAACTCAAAAATTCAGATCTTACAGAAAGTAGGTCACAGGTCATCCACAGGGAAGAGTAGATGATCTCAGAAAAGTTTTCCAGCGCGAACGTGGTGGTGGTTCAAGAGGTTGCCACTCTCTGACTCTGATCATGAATCGCCCGGGGGTAAGTGTTAGATTAGCTTTCTCAGCACGAGAAACATTTTGTCTAAGCGATCTCTGGTGTTTGTTAGTAATATTTTGTATAAAATTGATTAGAACGCGACCGTGTCTACTAGGCCTAAGTTACACAGACAGGACGCAAGCGGCGCGACGCAACTATGTGCTTGAAGCGACTGTTGCAAAGAGCTGGGACTAGGTCAGAAATAGGAGGGGAATCCGTGTGCAGTTGGGGATTTCACGGGTCGCGTCGCACCGTTCGCGTCCGGTGTTGTGTAATATTCGGTTCCCGTGAAAAACTGTTCCCGTGGGTGGAGTTTACATGAACATACATTAGTTCCCTGATTAGTGCACGCTTCTCAAAACGCTACTTGGATTATTTTGAAAAGGTAACGAAGTGTCTATCTTAAGCACTGAAGCATTGTAACAGTGTCAAAACAATGCAGTTTGTGTAATATTAATCGTCTGTAAGCTGATTTGCTTGCTTGATTGAAGGCACACAGAAAAACAATAAGCGAATAACCTATGCTAACCTTGGGATATGTAGTTTCTTAATCATTTTTTTATTTTTTATTTTTTTAGCTTTTTATACATTTCATTTGTGGGGCATTAATTGCTGTTGGAATAGTATGATTAGCTACCCAGCGGGCAATTGATGTCAAATAGACATCAAATTGACGTCAAACATAGTCATCAAAGAATTGGTCAAAAATGCAAATCAAATTGATGTCAAAACTTGACATTAAATTGACGTCAAGTTTTGACATTCTTTTGATTTGCTTATTTTTTTAACATTTTTTTAACACAATGATGTCCTATTCTAGACCACAAGAATAATGACAAAACAGTATTAAATGCAAGACGTGTTTTATTAAATCCACTGGTTTATATCAGAATTTTATATATAAATTTTAATCTGATATAAATCTTAATTGATGAACAATTGCATTTTGTGTCATCACGACAGACATATTACAGGTTTTTACATCAAAGCTCTCAAGACCTTCTCTCAAAAACAAAGAGCAAGTTAAATTAAAATAAAACCAATTTTGTAATTTGTTTCGTAGATAAACAATTTAATGAACAGAAACATTGTAGATAAACAATTGGTGCATTCTACTTATTCAGAGTCTGAACAGACCTCAATGGCCGATTTCCCCTTTTGCCGTCCCATACCCCCATATCTATCAGGAGCAGACCGGAGATAGCTGCCCATGTATTTCTTTATTTCGGCCTCTGACGCAGAAGGTTTCGACTGCTGTACAGCACCTTAATGAATATAAAGCCACAATTAGCACTCATTTTAAAACATTAAAATACAGCATACATTTTTCAGCAAGCATCACTTGTACATGTACTGTAAATCCACAAAGTAATTAACTTTTTGAATAAGCATGGATAACCATCTAGTGGCTCAGTGATCCTCCTCACTATTCTTTTCAAGTGAGCTGCAACAGCAGGAAAACAGAAAAACTGAATCCAATTTTTCAAGTGTCCAACTTTTCGTTTTTCGGATGAAAAATTAAACTGATGATAAGTGCTACCCATCTTAACTAAAGGTGGCATAGGTATAACATAATTCACACATTTAAAACCTGTGCTTTTAATATTTTCTGAAAATTTGTAGATAAAAAACTGAGAGCGCCCTCTGGCTTTTGGATGTGGCAGCATTTGACCATAATTTACTGAGAAACTGAGCATAATAATTGCACAATTAATTGTTACACCCCTACAGTATTGCCACTGTGCATCTGTGATGGCTAAAAGTTTGCCGCACAATGGGTAACACTGGATAGATACAACAGTACATCATCTAATCATAAAAAAAAGTAATGTATTACCTATCATAACACGGCATAGCCGTGTTTTTCCAAAGGCCTTCTTCACCCCTGAGCCATCCATGTTCATTGTTGCCATCAATCTGTTGGTAAGAACTCTAACAAAAGAAAAAAGACAACAAGTTATATCAGTAATCATTAATTGTTAAGATTATTGAACAATACAACTAAATGACCAGAACAGCTGAGCCTTCAAGCAGAAAAGGAATGTCTTACAGTTTTTCACCATCACTTGGTGCATTTCCTGAATCATCATCATCAACATTTCTACAACAATATTGCACTGTTCAGATTAGTATTATCTATGGATTTCGTCTGATTTACAAATTATACCCCCACATCTGATTTTCTTTGTGTGGTGCATTCGCACAAAATTTAGAATTATAATGGGTTCTAATGAGTTTACATTTATATTTACATTTAGTCATTTAGCAAATGCTTTTATCCAAAACACAGAGTTCAGGAAGCAATAAGCGATATGTCATACAGGAGAAATAATACAGTAGGTGCTAATACAAAGTTACTGGTTTTAACAAAAGCTAGACCACTACATGTTGAGAGAAAGAGAAAGGGTTAGTGTGTTTTGCTGTCAAGTATTCATTTGGAATGTTGTGAGAGATGTGGTTGACCGGACAGAAGAATGTTCCACCATGGAAGGAGTTATCGCTTTGTATTTTATTGCAATAGATTTGTGAACTATCAATATGTATCTTGCATTAAACACTTCGATGGAATATAATTGTAAATAGTTTGCAGAAAATAACTGGTGTTACGCCGCCTTCACACTGGCAGTTGAAATCAGCTCCATAAAACGCAATACACCCCCGGCGGATGTCGTACTACACCACTGAAAAGCGTCGGAAGCGAGTAGAACAAAAATGGCGGAGAGATTAGAACAATTTCAACTGCCAGTGTGAAGGCGGCGTTAGGGATTTAAATACATTTGTTAAGAATGCTTACATAATTATAAATAAATGTTGATAATCCCATGTCTAAAGACGTTTCCATTTTAAATGCCAAATATAGGCAAATCCACGGACAACTAACAGGCATTAGGACGAACGTAAAGAGGGCGCTTGAAGACGTGCACAAGTCAGCAAAATTTCTGATGATTTATTGGCATGAAGTTTCATGCACAATGACAAACAGGAGTGCAACATTCTCCAAATGGCAATGTTCACTGCATATTCCACAAATGAACATAATGGACATGCAATACTTACATTACATTATCACACCAAGTACTCTGTCACTAATGGCCCTTTCAGATAGGACGCGGACCGCGCTGCGCTATGAAATGAAACCGATATATTTCAATGGCTTGCGCCGCGCGACTCAAACCAAAGCGGAGCTAAGCAATCAAAGTTTAAAATGGTTCAACTATTGCCACTGTGTGGCAAATAAAACGGTGCATCCAAACAACCACGGAAATGAAAATGAAAACTCCGCCTACTTTTGCTCTGGGCTACATGTTTTTTCTCCATTTAATAAAGAACTATTTCGTCAGAAAGATATTTCTTGTGAAATTCAAGCATTTTATCCAAAATTCAAGCACTTTTCAAACCTTGAAAACACAACATCAAAATTCAAGCACTTTCAAGGATTTCAAGCACCCGTACGAACCCTGTGGTATGAGCCACCACAGGCATTTAACAATATAAAAACACAAAATGAAAATAAAGTATCATTTTGGGGTTAATATGGAAACGACAGTTACCATGGTGAATACACCAAGAACTGTTAATGAAACATGGAAAATGCCACTGGTGAATAGAACAAAAATCTGACTGTGAATGAAACACTCTCACAATTAAATAAATAATATTCAGCATTAATCAGCAAACCTTCTAGTAGCCTACTTTCTTCAATCGGTCTCTCTTCTCCAGTGGGTTGGGCTAATCCAAAACGAACGTGGCAAAACTGATAAAACGAATGCGGAACTTTTGAAATGAACAAGACAAAACTGATGAAATGAATGCAGCAAAAAATTGACCAATCAGAATTTTGGTCGAGCCTGAACGTATCGACCAAATAATCGACTAATCGACTGGGAGATTACAGGCCTAATTTAAAGCGAGCCAAAGCAAGCCGTACCGTACCGTGCAACGCTTTGGCACACTGCTATTTTACTTAGTTTTAGTCTATTTTGCGATTGAAACTTGTTGTCCGGCTGCATTGAGTCCATATAAGCAGATCCGGGCTTGTGGACACCGAATCCTGTTATTTAAACATGCCATCTGGCTCTTCTGCGTGTCTGAGTGAATGAACTCATGAGTCATCTGAGAAATGCACCAAAGCATGGTATAATTTACCTTTTCATCATATTTTTTACACAGTCCTCAAGGTCTGCACCCCCAATCCTGACTAACCGAGACACCTGAAAAGATTTAGAAATTTTTATTTTTTTCACCATCAGAAACACAGAAAAAAACAGTATTAGTATTGGCCTGGCATAGTTATACTCACCATCACATTCCTCTTTTCTTCAACGGCCAGTTGCCCTTCCAGATTTTTTAGCTCACGCCTGCTGTTCATTTTCTCAAGGTGGAACTGAGACTCTGGGGGCTCACGGTTTTGGCCCACCTCTGACAGCTTTGCTCGAATATCAGAAAGAAGATAAAGGACCCGCCTTTGGAATTCTGAAAGTCAAATTGGAATTAAAAATATTTGTCCCATTTGCAAAAAATACCACTTTCAGTAAGAATATGAGGTGGTATACTTACTTCCATTATCTAATGGGAATAGCTCTCCACCCTCTCTGTGCTGGTTTTCCCTAGCTGGTCTTTGGGAGCACTCATAAGAAGAGCTGGAGCGCTGGTGTGGAGAGCTGTCCCGTGGGCGTGAATAGCTGTGGCGTGGAGTGCGGGACCACTGGCGTGGGGTGCTGCGAGTCGGAGATTTGGACCGGTGGCGTGGAGTGCGGGACCGCTGGCGTGGGGTGCTGTGGGTTGGAGACTGGTACTGGTGGCATGAAGTGGTGTGGTGTGGCGTGCGGGACCGCTGGCGTGGGGTGCTGTGGGTTGGAGACTGGTACTGGTGGCATGAAGTGGTGTGGTGTGGCGTGCGGGACCGCTGGCGTGGGGTGCTGTGGGTTGGAGATTGGGACCGGTGGCGTGAAGTGGTGTGGCGCAGAGTGTGGGACCTCTCGTGTGAAGTGCTGTGGTGCGGAGTGTGGGACTGTTGGCGTACAGTGCTGTGGCTGGGAGTGTGGGACCACTGGGTTAGAGAGCGAGAACTTTGGAGCAGAGAGTCATGGAATGGACTCCTGGACCTGGATTTATAATCATTTTCTTCTGATCCTAATGCCTGGCTAGACATTTCTTGAATCCTTGGTGGTTTTGGAAAGGACAGACCTGAGGGATGAAAGACAACCAAAATGTAACAATAAGATGAAGGATTGGCAGCAAATATGTACACTGTTTTGTATATATATATATATATATATATATATATATATATATATATACACACATACATACATACATGTATGTATGTATGTATTTATGTATGTGTATATATATATATATATATATATATATATATATATATATAAATATATATATATACAGTATAGGTATTAGGGCTGGGCGATGTGACAATGTTATCGTATATCACAGATGTCTTGCAAATATACCGATGCTGATTAAAACAAACAGATACCAGACAATAATTAATAATAATGGAAAATATGCCTTATTAATGTTTATCATGTGATGTAGGCTTTAGTGTGAACGTTATGTTGTTCATATGCCCAGGCAGTCAGTAACAGTGGCAGAATTCAGGAAACGCTGTTTTGTTGAATATGTGCTGCTGTTTTCTGCCGGTTGCCACAGAGATAGACCAAGAGAAAGACGAGCTGAATCGGCAAAGCAAAATCTTACGCTCGCGGAGGCTGTACCGGTGTTCAAATTGTCCTACCCTGTCAGATTTTCCTACCGCAGGGCAACATTTATTATAATCTGAAATTAAACACTTGAACAATGTTTTGTGGTGTGGCAACCATGGTATAAGAGGAATAATTGACTCCTGTCCATTCAATTATACTTAAAATGCACACTCGATGTGCGTCGTGGCAGCATTACCTCGAGTGTGCATTATATAAGTATAATTGAACGGCTCATCATCAATTATTCCTCACTTATACCATGGTCTCTCTGAATACTCTATTCTAATTGGCTGGAAGAAGTGCACCAGCTTCCAGTGAGTCTACATTGAGTTGCATTGTAGTTTCCTTTTCTACAATGGAGGTCAATGTAGACTCGCTGTCACCGGAAGCTGCTGATTTGTGTTTGTAACTTTTGAAATATGAATATTTTTGTTCCAAAAACCCACCGATCCGCTTCGTCCTGCTTTCATGCTCATCCTCATCTGTGTAAGAGGAGAAACAACAGTATTATTACCATACATAGTATCACAACATATATTATGCTCCAGCACCAGAAACTAGGGCCCTGTCAAAATGAGCAAGTATTCTGTACCTAAAATAAACCCTGGGTATATTTTTTTCTTTGATACCCTCTTGACAGGACCACATTCTTCCTCACTGATCTCTGCAGTACTTGTTTGGTCGAAGGCTTCACACTCTTCCTGATTATCTGAAGTAAATAGAAAACAAACAAGCTTTTAATACCTTAATTGATTTGATTAGTAGAAAAAACAATTTCGCTTTTAAAAATGGATGTTAACTCACTTGACTTGAATTTGATTTTCAGCAGTGGAAACATTTTCCAGCTACTTGTTGGCGTTCGCATCTCTTTAGCTGCTTTAGTTACATTAGCCCCTGGTGGCCAGTGTACCATGTTGTCCTTCACCCAAACCTCGGGGATGACTCCCTCCTCCTCTCCATTTGGCTCTTTCCAAACCGCCCTGACCCACATCATGTACCTATACAAAAATCAAAACAAATCAGTAGTAAACAGTAGTATATTACATTGCATTATCCTATACATTTATACATAAGTATGTGCAATCACCTGAGATCGAACCCACAACCTTTCGTTGTTAATGCAATGCTCTTACCACTAAGCTTAACCATTCTCTGAAGATGCTGCATGCAATCTATATAAGGGCAGCATTTTCCCCTCCACTCTCAGAACAAGCATCATATACAACCTCCACAACCTCACAAAGATAATGGAAGAGCAGTTAAAAACATTAGTTGATACCAGTGATATACTTACAATTCAGTTACGTTCTATTTCATGCAACATGGGGAACAAAATGAATCCTGTGTCAGCTTCACCAGGGTTGGCTGGCAGACAGACAACTTTACGAATCAACTGCTGTTTGCTGATCAGTCGACGTCTAGTTCTGCTGATATCTCTAACACGGACGATGTGGAGCAGTTTAGAATCACAAGGATCAGTGAAGAAACTCTCTGTGTTGCATTGGTGTAGCACATCGCAAACCAAGGAGCCATCTTCATGCATTTCCTTCACAAAGACATAGTCCTTGTTCTGAAGGATGAAACAACAATCTCTTGGCCTTGTGGATATGCGAGTAAAGCTCTCTTTGGTAAAAGGCCTAGATTTTGTAGAATTTTCAATTTCTGCTAGACGCTTGGCAACTTGGGCTATAGGATTGCGAGATTGTCTGACCATTTTCTTTAGAGTCTGCAGGTAGTTCTCAAATGGAAAGCATGAAATCCCATTCAGTGAACAGTTGAAGTGTTCCACATCATCTGGTAAGTGAATTAGTGAATGAACATTGTATACAGCGAAGGTGTTTCCATATATAGCCTCACACTTCTTCACATAGTACATGAGTAGCTCTCGAGCATAGTCTAAGTGTTCCTTACGGTCTGCATCATCCGAATTCAAAAGGACGGACACCGCAACCATCAAGGAAAGAAAGTGTTTGTATACAGCATGTGAAACCACTTTTCTTAGAACCACTGGTCCAGTATAAAGGAGAAACTGTCTAAGTTCTGTAGCCTTCCATCTGTCCAATTCCAGTAAAGTCCTAGGTTGCCGTGCAAACTCACTAGGTAGTTCTCCATTCAATGCCTTTAGTTTATCTGAAATGTCACTCCTTTGCTGAAATGACAGTCTGCATGTGTGGGGTCCTCTCTGCATGTAGTGAAGCATTCTCCTAACTACACCCAAACACACCAAGTGCATGTAGTCCAATGCAAATGGCCGAACACATGGAATTCCAGCTAGTGTCAGTGGGGATTTCTCAATTTGATGGTCTTTGTAGGCAAGTCTACTGAAATCTGCTTCAGACCTTGCAACAACACCAGGCGATGTAGCACCAAGAACAACTCGTCCCACATAGGTGCCTTTAACTGTGCAGCGCTCACATGCGAAGTAGCTATTGTGATTCTTTATGCATTTCAGGAATGATCGAGCTGGTGCATCACAAACAAAGGATTTTACAGTCACTTGCAGTGCTTTCTCTCCATGGACTATGCCATCTTGCATAAGTTGCTGCAACTCCTGTAGAAAATCAGAGAGGTAATCTTTAACTGGGCTCGGTTTTGCTTTTCCACAATAGAGTGCCACAATGAAGGGTGCAAAATCATGGAAACTGCACAGGATTGGCCACATTTGCAGACTTGATGATTTAAATAATGGAATGCCATCAATGTTAAAGCACATATCTATTCGGTCTTCATGGAAAACAGGATTCTGGGATAAAACCTTCAGTACTCCTGATGCAATACCAAAGTAGGCATATTGTCCACCACACAGATCAACTACTTCCACTCTTTTAGGGGTTTTCAGCAGGGTTCTGGCATCCTTGGGGAGGCGATGTCCTTGGCGCCTTAGAATATCTAGTAGTTCATTTAGTCCAGATCGCTTGCATTTGTTGGTAGCTGCCCATGCTGCAATTTCCTCTCCCAGATCAGGAGCAGTTTCCTCTGCAGAATCATCACACAAATAGTCAGCAACCTCAGAGTCAGTGTCAGAAGACAGCACTAACGCATCAGAGTCATAATCTGAAATGTTGCCATCGGCTGAAGGTGGCAAAGAATCAGTTTCATCCTCACTGAACCGAGCCCTCAGTAACCCATCTGTATCACTGCTATTTGAATCATCATCTGCAAGAGACAGCACTTCAGCATGACGTTTCCTCCAGTTTCTGTGGTATGCCATTATTTAGCGTCACAAGTAGCTGCAAAATAAGAGGAGTCCATATGGATCTCTAAAACATTTACATATATTTACAAAGATGTTGTGGAATAATGCCAATGCATGGGCCTTTGTTATATTTTTAAACATTAAAACAAATTATCATGCATTTCAGCAGTAAGGAATACCATCATTAATTAACAGACAAACAAATAAAAAATAAACTCTATACTGAACTTTTTGCATCAACCTCAGTCAAAACCAGATACTTCCTTGTTAGTATTTTAATACGTTAGTTGTATTATCCATCTATAGACACTTAAACGATAAATTAAATTTAGCATATAGAGGTGCTAAAATAAATATTTTTACGATGCTTCGCAATGCAGACATTGACACTTCAGCAGTACTAGACCATAATCGATTATAACCTACTGCTGGTTTTCTGATGCCATTCATCGATATATTGCTGTTGTTTTTTGGTGTTTACAAAAAAATAATTTACATAAAAAAAAATAAAAAAATAAAAACGCACTGCCTATGTAGCTCTGCCCTAAGTAAAGAGCGGGACTCATGCATTACTTTGGTACATGTATTATCAAATATCAATATATAATTAGTCACATAAAATAATATTAGATCTGTGGCAGCCGCATTGTGAAATCGAATCGAATACATGAGAATCGTAATCGTATTTATGTGTTTGGTGAGGGGAAAGATGTGGAACTCGGTCCATTGTTACACCAAACAGCCCATAGGCTATAGGCTGATCACATAGGATCTTTGTTTTATGTGTTTTTATTTTGGCGATAACGGTCTGTGCTGTTTAGCTTGTTGCGTTTTATGGGAAATAACAGTAGACATTATGAGGCGGAGGTGGTGTCATCCTGATCTTGACTTGTACCGTACCTTTAAGTGGCTTAACCAAAGTGACTTCAACTTATTATTATTATTATTATTATTATTATTATTATTATATCTAATAAAATTTGATGAAAAATACAATTATTAAGTTATATAAAACATTACTTATTCAACCAAACAGGAATTATTTTTATTTTTTTAATCAAATAAAGCTTTTATCATCTTCAACTAACTTTTCAGCCCACAATGGCCAACTGAATTAATACGTCTTACTATTGATCAAAGCTCATTCACATCTTGCATTCCCTGTGGTTCATTTTAAATGATTCAATGATCTCTTATATTCCCTATAGTGACTGAAAAGTTCAATAGCTTAAATGAAGTGGTTCAAATGAGTCATTCGTGTGCAAGTCGTCGTTCTGAACGCGTTCTGAATGTGTTACTGGCGAACTCGTTGTGTACAGTATACGACGATTCGACGATTCAACTGCACTGATAAAGACATAATGATGTACGTCATGTTAATTTCACATATAGTGGACACAATTTTGAATTACAATTGGTTATGTTGCGTTTTGTCGAATCGTATCGGGAAAGAGATTCAAACGTTAGGGCATTTTTATTAGTACGAACAAAAATTGTAAAACTAACAGTACTCGTGACATTTCAAAATAGACATTTTAGAAAAACAATAACTCTGTTAAATTACGTTAACTGTTACCTCAGAATCCTTCACAAATGGCGGGAAATTTCAATTCACCAAAAAGAACAAAATACTCATTGCAACGTCAAATATTTAACCAAAACACAATCTTCTAAGTTTTCAAAGTTACCCAATTATGTTTTATTTAATGAGATGTTTATTACTCACCTGATAAAAGCGCCAACCTTGTCGAGCTGCTTCGACTTGACGACTTGCCCGCGCGCGCACTGCCACTAGCCTCTATGTTGTACGCAAGACGTGATGACGTGCATTTCAACGGTCATCAACGTCGTAAATCCTCCAAATATTTTTTCTTGTCTTTTTTTCCGTGTATACATGTATAACATTATGTCATACTAGGTTTGCATCAAATTGCACACAAAAATAAATAAATTAATTGTAGTCCATTCTTCAGCTGCAGAACAACCCGAGAATGTGAAAAAGGCGCCATCTACAGGTGGTATTAGGAATAGAGAATATGAATGGGCATTGTAGGCCCTACATTTTTCACAATATAAAAGAAAATAGAATTTCTGAAAAATAAGTATGATTTTTTTTTAAGAACCCTAGCATTGCATCTATTAGTTGAAGACAAGAAAATCTAAATAATTTTAAAATATGTAGCCTGTTCACTATGAAAAATTTAATGAAAAATGTAAATTTTCCATAAATGAACATGTAGTTGTAATACTGTATATGCTTGGTATTACACTTTCATTATCAATTATGGCAAATGTTTTTTTAATTTTAAAGTATATACAAAAATAAGGGTACACATACTTAATATGGGGTTACAGCAAAAATGCTGCATATTTTTTTATTTTTTTCGTAATTAAGAAAAACAGTATATTTTTGGTAAAATATAATATATTCACTTCTTTCATTATCAGTAATTTATGCCTACATGTTTATTTTATAAATAGTTTTTTGTTGTTGTTTATATGTTTTTAACCACAGAAGTTACAGAAGTCCACTTTCATGCAGAAATCAAACAACATAGGATTCAAAACATATGCCGAATGGCTGCATTTTGAAGAAAAAATTGCTATTTACATTGATATCAATGTGATGTCAATATGACATCAACTGAACGCCTATAACACGACGTTGATTTGACGTCAACTCAATGTCAAACATGTTGGCCCATATACTTACATAATCAATTTCAGTATGGGATGAACCTAATATTTTCACCAATTAACCACTGGAAGGACTTGATGTATAATCTGACTTTGAAATTATGTTTTGCAGCATCTTGATCAAATCTTGTCTAATATTTGACGTCAAATTGACATCAAGGTGCCCGCTGGGTAAGTTAGGCTACTGGTGACTATTACTGCAATGTATTCATGACGATGCTTGAAACAAATATATATGCCATCTACTAAATATATTTATAGGCTAGCTATCCTGTGTCATTTATAAAAACTTTAGTTTGTATGTAGCCAGTGTTTCTGTTACCTAAATAAATCACATACATAGGCTACTGAAAACACTTTTCTTGCAGTGAAAATGTCAATATTGTAATCAAACTAACTTCTAATTGGTTATATAAAACGGTGCATATACCTTAAAGTAAGTGTTCTGATGCAGTCTTCTTGGACATAGGTCAGCGGCTACTCCAATAATATTATTTTTACATTTGGATAAGAAATCATGCGTCTCATTATCACCAATGTTATAATATGGCTTTGATTTGCTTTTGTGATGTTTCCACATATATTGATCATCATGTAAAGTTCCTGTCTGTTTCAGACTTGATGAGAGAGCTGAAGTCACTGGTACAGTAGCTGATCATTGTATGAACTGGATATACATGGAGGCTGTTCTCATCCAGAGACAATAAATATCTCAGACACTCACCTAATTTTGCATTGCTTCATTCCATGCTTACTTTGACACAACTTTCCTTGTCTTTTCTATTTGTGTTAAATTCATAAAGCAATTACTTCTGTACTTGTCATAGTAACATTTAATGAATGTAATATTTGTTTTCTACAATATTGTTTTTTGAGTATAATTTCAAGCAGTAAACATACTTAAAGATAACATGTTATTTGTTAACCTGCATGCCATGTTACTATTAATACACATCAGAGAACTGTCAACATTAAAGAGTGTTGTTAAATTATTGAAATATTAACTTTAATGAATCTCAGAGAATATTAATTTCGGTAAGTGACAGGAGAACAGAGTTTGGCTGACAAAGAAACTGTCACATACCTGGTCTCATTTAGTGTGTCTTTGCCCCTGTGACCCAGTTTCTGTCTTCCGTGTTTGGTTTGATTAGTTCCCAGGTGTGTCTATTCTATTCCTCATGTGTTCCATGTCCCTGTTAATTTAGTGATTCCATCCACCTGTGTTTCCCCATTATCTTTTGTACATAAGCCCTGTCCTTTCAGTTCTGTGGTCGGGTCTACTAACTCACTCACTTACGTGTGTCTATCGCTGTGCTCCATGAGTTGAATATATTAAAAGCCTTATTTCGTTTATCCTCGGCTCCGTGTTTCTTCCGGCAGCGTAAACCGTGACAGAAGACCCGACCTGAAAAAGAAAGTAGAAAACTGCGTGTTTTTCCCTCCGTTTTGTTTTTGTTTTTTCACAGTCCTTTTGTTTCGTAGTGTTGATGGATCCCCTCTCTAGCCCCGGATTCCTCCTCCTCATGCTGGAGCAGGAAGGACGTTCTCTCGAGGACCACACCAGACGGTTTCTTCTGTTAGCTAATGCCACCAGCTACCCGGACGACGCGCTCTGCGCCTTCTACAACGCCAGCCTGAACTCCAAGTGCAGAGCGTTGTCGCCCGAAGATGGTCCTCGGGAGGATTTCGCTGCATTCGTGGAGTGGACTCTGGCGAGAAATGGTTCACCTCTCACCGTCTGCCCCATAGAGGACCTCGCCAGCCCCACTCCCGACCCAGAGACCAGCCATCCACCATCACGCCGCACGGAGCCAGAGCCCACCGCAGCCGCAGAGCCCAAGCCATCCACTGACAGGGAACAGGATCTCGAGAGCGCGACTGACCAGGTGTATGAGCCGGCAACACCGTGCATCGTGGGAGTCCTAGTGGAGATCGAGGGCGTGGAGGAAAGCCCTGCCCACTCTCCTGCGACTGAGGGTGAGCTGTATGCAGTCTCTGAAAGTCATATGGAGCAAGTTCTGGATCTGATGGACTGGTCTATGGAGGTGATCCCTAGTGTTCCTGTTTCTCCGCTGGTTCCGTCCAGCCCTGACTCCCCTGTATACCCTCTCAGTCTCCCACTCCTACCTCCTCCAGTCATTTCCTCTGCTCCATTTCCGCTGGTTCCATCCAGACATGAATTCTGTTTCTCCGCTGGTTCCGCCCAGCCCTGAGTTTCCTGTGTCTCCGCTGGTTCCGCCCAGCCCTGAATCTTCTGTGTCTCCGCTGGTTCCGCCCAGCCCTGAATCTTCTGTGTCTCCGCTGGTTCCGCCCAGCCCTGAACCTTCTGTGTCTCCGCTGGTTCCGCCCAGCCCTGAACCTTATGTGTCTCCTGTATTCCCTCCCAGCCTCCCTCTCCCACCTCCTCCCAAACCTGCTGGTCCCTTTACTCCACTTTCGCTGGCTCCGTCCAGCCCTGATCCTCCTGTCCTTCCTCTCATCCTTCCTCTCTGTCCTCCTCCTAGACCAGCCAGTTCCTCGCCGTCCCTGCTGGTGCCGGTCAGTCCCGCAGCTCGCCCTCAGTCCGCGCCATCGGGGCGCGATGGTTCGCCGCTGGACTGCCAGTCTCCAGCTCCACCTTGGCGCGTTAAGGCCCTGTCTCCGCCTCCAGCCTCCGAGCCCTGGACTCCTCCTCGGTCCTTCGACCCAGCGGCTCCGCCTTGGCTCTTAGCTCCCTCGTCTCCACCGTGGCCTGTCATCCCACCTGCTCCACCGGGCTCCCTCGTCCCTCCGGTTCCACCTTGGTCAGTCGTCGACCATCCGCCGCCTCGGGACTCCTCTCCTCTGGCTCCACCTCGTCACTCCATCCCTCCGGCTTTGTCAGGCTCCTCCTTCCCTCCGGTTCCACCTCCATCCTCGGTCGCTCCGGCTCCACAGCGGTCTGCCAGGACCCTGCCTCTGCCTTGGTCGCCTGAGCCTTCTGCTCCACCTATGCCCTCCGGATCCTCGACGTCCCCCTGGCTCTGCGGCTGTGCTGCTCCATCTTGGGCTCCTCACCCACCGGTGCAGTCTCCGCCTGTCGGCCCCCTGGTGTCGTCGACCCCTCCTTCACCATGGCTCCTCCCGCCGTTGACTCCACCTTGGATCTCCGTCCTGGCTGGTCTCTGGTGGACCATCTGGCTCCTCCTGTCTCCTCCCTGGCTCCTCCTTCCGTGGTCCCCTTCTGCTGGCCCCCTCCTGGGAGTCTGTCCTCCACTGGTACCTCCTCCCAAGTTCCCACCCACGCCTCCCTCGGTTGTTTCTACGGTGCGAGGACGCACCTACCGGGAGGGGGGAGTACTGTCACATACCTGGTCTCATTTAGTGTGTCTTTGCCCCTGTGACCCAGTTTCTGTCTTCCGTGTTTGGTTTGATTAGTTCCCAGGTGTGTCTATTCTATTCCTCATGTGTTCCATGTTCCTGTTAATTTAGTGATTCCATCCACCTGTGTTTCCCCATTATCTTTTGTACATAAGCCCTGTCCTTTCAGTTCTGTGGTCGGGTCTACTAACTCACTCACTTACTCCACTTACGTGTGTCTATCGCTGTGCTCCATGAGTTGAATATATTAAAAGCCTTATTTCGTTTATCCTCGGCTCCGTGTTTCTTCCGGCAGCGTAAACCGTGACAGAAACATTTGGGTTTCATTGTATGTAATAGTTGTAAAATGTGAAAAAAAATTTTGAATACGATTTTCAAATGTTAAACATTATTTACACAATGGATCACTATTCATTATTCTTAGACATGACATGATGAGGTTGTTGTTCAGTGCCTATGGTCAAAGAACAGAGACAATGTATGCTTATGATATTCATAAGCTCAGATTGTCCACATGATAATTCTTTCTCAGATTGTCTAAACCGTTTAGCTCTGTATTTGACTTAACTCAATGCAATAAAGAAAAGTGTCCATTTTAAAAACTGTTAATTTAAATATAAAAATTAACTCACGTTTCAATGTTGCATGACTTTAAAATCTTAGTAATAGGATAAAATATGTGACAGAATAAATTTGCATTTATAATAATAAATACACTCATGGGGCTGTGAAGGCTGGTAAAAACTGGTTATAAAAGAAAGCATGACACAGGATGCTCACACCGATTTTATTAAGACACAGATACATTTGTAGTGGTTTGTTTTCAGGTTTTGTATACAAATTGTACTAGTCTCTCTCCAATGACAACTAGGTAGTCTAATCAAAGCAAAGTATTATAAAAAAAGCCCCACAAATGAAATATATAAAAAGCGAAATACACCAACAAGTAAAAATTAGGTAAGATAGGTTAAATTATCTTATTGGTTGTTTTTCTGTGTGCCCGTAATCAATCAAGCAAAAATGAAAGACAGTTTATCATATTACACAAACTATCCTTTGTTTTGGTACTGTTGCAGTTAATGCTAATTAACACTTAACATTGACACTTCGTTACCTGTTCAAAACAATCCATTAAATCAAATAGAGATTTGACGAGCGTGCACTGAGCGTGCACATTTTCAGTTCCATTCGTTTGCACGTTGTTTCAAGGATACGCCCACAATAAGGGAACTAATGAATATTCATGTTACCCACGGGAACAGTTTTTCACGGAACCGAAATGTAACACAACACCGGGCGATTCGTGATCAGAGTCAGAGAGCGGCAACCTCTTGAACCACCACCACGTTCGCGCTGGAAAACTTCCGCAGTCCCCAATTGGCCAAAATGCTCTGTTCGACTTTAGTAGATCCACCAATCAGACTCCACCGGCGACAGCCAATCCCTGCACATATATACAAAAACACCCACACAATACATACCTAGGATCATAACACATGGAAAAAACATATTAATAATATTATTGAAAATCGGAAGAGGTATATCAATTATGAGAAGACATACAAATTTTTTAACTTCAAATATTATGAATTATGCGATGAAAGCACTAATATTGACGTACCTCGACTATTGCCCAGCATTTGGTCAAATGCCACTGGTGAGTATATGAATAAATTACAACTTATACAGAATAGAGCTGCTCATGTAGCACTTAGGTGCAGCTATAGGAGAAATATTATATTAATCCACAAAGATCTTAACTGGTTGTTGGTCAAAGATAGACTGTTGTATTCACTGTTAATTTTCATAAGAAACATTTCCATTTCAAAATCGCCTTTTGTTTTAAGTATCTTTCTTTTAGTGTAGACAATCATCAGTATAGTACCAGACATGCAACTAAAGGCAACTTCACCTTACCCATAGCAAGAACAAATGCCATAAAAAAACACTGTTATGTTCAGAGGTATGAAGGAATTGAATAAACTACCAAAGCTTATTATACTTACTAACAATGTCAATAAATTTAAATTATATGTAAAGCAGCATCTATCAAAATAATACATCTGACTGTTTAGATTTATTTATTTTTGTGTGTGAACGTGTAGGTATATATATAGGCGTATGTGTATGAATGTGTTTTTATATGTGTGTGTATATTTCATGCCCGTATGAGGATACATATGTACTTTGATATGTGTATCTATATGTATGTATATATGTGTATGTGTTTTTATCTTTTCCATTTATTTGTTGTATTTTTAATGCTTTATTTTTCCTTTTGTTTATGTATATATTTTTCAGGACCCCAGGAATAATAGCTGCAGCATGGCTGTAGCTAATGGGGACCCTTTCAACAAAAACTCCAAACTCAAACATAATTAAACCAGCCAGAAGGTAAATTACAATATAAACCAGCAACCAAATTAATAATTCTAATAACAGCCGTTTTGATGGATTATGCACTATTTCTTATGTAAAAATAAGACTTCCTATGCAAAACAGGCAGTGAAATGTAGGATTTACAGTATAAAGAGTTGAAGCTAAATGAAAGCTAGTTTCATGTTGAACCAGGTAAAACATGTTTTTTCTCTTTGTGAGAAAGTGTGATGAAGGCACATTCTCCTTTATCATCTTGTAAAGATGACGCAGAATTTACCCCTGCACCCTTCAACTGTACGCATACATTAGCATACGTGTACAAAAACAAAGTATACTTTTGGCTTTAGTTGTCAAAGTAATTAACTGACCACACCCTTCTTTGTTTGCTGCTAATCATTGGTCCCTTTTGTTCTCCTCTGTATATATAGCCCTTGTTGAACCCCAGCTGTTGAATGTATTGGTGCTGTTCTGCTTCTGTTTTTGTTCACTCTCCCCCAGTTTTCACATTGTTTCTTTGTCATTTAATTAAAAACCCTGCATATATCCACACCTCTCTCTGCTTACTTCTGTTTCTGGCATGTTACAGTATGTATGTACTGTATGTATGTTTATATATTAATAATAATGATACCAACATAATTTATACATTCTGTAAAGCTTCTTGTACAGAAATAGTGGGGCAATATGGCCTCTTTGAATAATTCAACATTTTGTACTATGTTGTAAATTTCAACAATATATAGGTGAGTAAATTACCTCAGCTGATATGACCCCAGCACTCTGAGACTTCCACCTCTGATATCATTTTATTTTATTTTGGAGTTTGTCAGCAACGTGGTTACATTGTTGTTGTATCATTAATGCTTGAAGTCCTGTCTAACATCAAGAATGTTAAGGATATCTGAGGTCACAGTTTAACATTTTGTTTAAGCTTGTTCTTATGTGTCTACAGATTATTGTAGGGTGAATTCAGGTGAAGTGGAACACTTTCGACAAATAATCAATACGTTTATTTAAAATTAATAATCATAATCCAAATAAATTAATAAATGTATCAAACAAACATTAAACAACACAGTTAAAAACCCCAAAACATATGTGAGTAAAATTCATAAGTTGAAAGTGACGTGAGGCCAAGTATGGTGACTCATACTCAGAATTAGTGCTCTGCATTTATCCCATCAAAATGACAGAAGATACAACAGAGGACACAATTTATTGGTTTGTAGACTATTCTTGTTGGCAGCAACCCCCTTTGGTAAATACTTGGCCTAATTGCTTACATATTCTAGTAAGTGTACTAACTATTTATCAGTGTGGTCACATCAGCATCGACTCTCACCTTGTCTCAGTTATTTTATTTCTTTAGCATTTTTGGTCAGTGTCTTAAAATCTATCCAACCTGTTTGTGACTTGTTAAAAAAAAAAGTATAATCCACTAACTTAACCACAAAGTGAACAATATTTTTGCATTAATTTTCAACAGAACAGTTTCAATATTTAAGACCTATCAAATCTGTTTGTGACGTGTGCTTATGACATTTATATATTTTAAAGTGTTCATATACTTTGTGGATACAGCACTAATATTTTGTAAATAAATTAAATGGACGTTATAGACATAAAAAATAGGGTAGCAACCTTTTAGGTTTTACGTTTTTTAACTTACATTTTTGCAGTAAAATATCGTAATTGTATTAACTGATATAATGTTAATATAACAACCTACTGTAGTACACATGAATCTGAAATAATCTGATAAACATTCATTTAACAACATTAGGTCTAACATACAATGCTAATATACAAATCTGATTGGAAAAAATTAAGAAGAAACATAGAAAAAAAACAGGGAATTCTGGGAATGTCAATTTACAGTTATTAACTTTAAATTATACTATATTTTTTCACTTCCTAATACGGTTTACTATCATAAAATTACATGTAATGTCCAATACAGTTTTTCACTGTAAATAGTAGGGGAATTTACCATTAACCATTTAACAGATTTGTTTTCATTTTTAGCATTTTTACAGTCTTTTACCGTTAAATTCAGGGCCATTTTTTTACAGTGGGCAATAGTGCCCATGATACTATAGAATGAGAAAGTCTGAACATGTGTTATGTTTAAAGTCTGTGGTCATGTGTGTCAGATGAATGACAGCATTTTGATTTTATTGCCTTTGGGGATAAGGATGGCAAAGAACACATGAAGCACTGGGTGTGTTTTTTAAATTGTCAGAATTTTCTGTCAAACTAAACCAAACTGCTGAGTAAGCTATTTTCTTTTCTTTTGGGGTTGATACCGACTTAGTCTTATAATAACAACAAATGCTAAAGAAGACAGGGCAAGTCTGTTCAGGAACATTTACACAACACATGCAAAATGTCATGAAATGTCTTAAACTAGCTGTGATTTGTATGAAAAAGTCATACGTAGGCATGAGAGTAATTTTTATATATAAGTTGATACTTCAGTCACAATTACTGGAATCAAGTTTGATATGTCTCTGTCATGTGACGCAGCAAAGTGTTGTGAAAGACATTTGTTCCAGGGAAGGTTGCGTAAAAACACAAGATCTTTTGCCATGTGTTGACTCATAATGTGACGTTTTATGTTATGTTACCCTGAATCTATTATAATATTTGGGTACTTTCTGGGACCAATTTATGATAACTGTATGTACAACAGAATGTATGCTCAAAAATAAAGATTTTATGGATCACCAGTTTAATAAAGTTTTTTTATTTTTATTATTATTATTATTACTGCAAACTGTTGCTTTAAAGAACATTATTTTATTAACACTTTTGTTTGTTTGTTTAAATAGTCATGCATATAGATTGATTAAGACAAAATTTAAACAACACCATAAAAATGAAAGAGACCATTTTGGGGTTCTTGATCCTCGCAGACAGAATCATCTTATCTGGCAAACCTCTGGTAATCATTTCGTTCTCTGTTTAACTTTCAACCCACAAGTTCCTATATGAGACTTTTAAACTTATGTCTGATACATTTCTAAGAATTCTAAATTATCAACATGATCTTTGTTAAAATAATAATAATAATAATAATACAAATAAGAATAATTAATTACACAATCTACAACCAAAGGCCTGGTAGTTAGTAAGCAAAGGTTCAGCCATCCACCAACGTTTTGTTCAGTTAAAAATAGCTGGACGGAGTGGACGCAGATGTGACCGGAAGCCAGACTCATTCAAATTACAAAGGGCCGCGCCCATTTTTACGACAAGGAAAAGGTGGATATGATTCATTCAAATCCGGAAACCGGGTGATTTTTCTATTTGGCCACTATACAGAGGGGGTGGGGTATAACTTTACATGTAAAGTTATATTTTTATAAATATTAAAAGTACGTATTTTTTTAAACTGCATGGTTATATTTAAATACTTAAAAAATCTAATAAAACAGAGCCACTTAGTTGCTTTTATACCTTTTTTCCCCGCATTCGTCGTCACTGGTCCCCCCTCTGTAATTGAACTAGTACAGCCCTTCTGAAGGTTTATCAACTTCGTGCTGAGTTTATGTGAGGTGAAAGTGTGCTGTCTGTGCTCGTGATCACAGCTTGGTTGATTTACTCCTCGGAACCAGTTGTCTTTATTCATATTTCGGTAAGCGTTGCTTTTGTCTTGTATTTTTTTTAACGTGAGCTTATTTTATATCTTCTTTAATGTAACTTAATTGACCCAGGAATTCATGTTTAAAACTCCTTATATATATATATCTTGTTTTATATTTAGTAATGAGTGGTAACGAATAACGTTAACCGACTTTCTGATCCATGTTACTAAACCACGTCAAACGCTGAGAGGGTTTATGAATTACTTTTTTAAAACGTAAAAGAACATCAGAGAATCAGTGGTAACGTATTCGATCACTTCTTTTAATGTTTTTTTTTTTTCGTGTGCTCACTCATTTTGTTTTACTGTCGATAGTTTTCAGTTGTTACAACTATCACAATGGACTGGTTTTTTTCCCCTGTTGAGAGTAACGTTAACTTTCCGAGATGTCCTTTCCCGTCTTTCTCAACTGTACTTCGAGTTTGTACCCAAGTGAATTGTGCTAAACTTTTGTTTCCTTTTCCAGGGTGTCTTTTATGAGTAATCAAAAGCAGCAGAAGCCAACGCTTACAGGCCAGCGGTTTAAGACTCGAAAGAGAGGTTTGTTTTTACTTTTATACCAGCTTGCCCTGGACCATTACTTACGACATGCCTTTAAAATGTTCCCTTCGTAGTTACTACTTGGCTGAATTTTGTGTGTGATTATGTCAGTATAAAATAATTACAGAATTAGCTGAGTATAATTCAGCTTTTACTAATAACAAT
The DNA here is from genome assembly GCF_023724105.1 of Carassius gibelio. Classification (NCBI taxonomy): domain Eukaryota; kingdom Metazoa; phylum Chordata; class Actinopteri; order Cypriniformes; family Cyprinidae; genus Carassius; species Carassius gibelio. Next base: position 5,995,046 of record NC_068404.1, on the reverse strand, counting down.
TTAAATGTTTGAAATGTGAGTAAGCTAGTGAATGTTCTTTTGGTCTTTTACTCTAAAACATATAATTACTGAGGCCTTGTGTGTCACTCTACTGGCCACTAACTTGCATCTAATTGTCTTCTGCATTCTTCATTTTCAACAGATGAAAAGGAGAGATTTGACCCTACACAGTTTCAGGAGAGCATTGTACAAGGATTAAATCAAACTGGTGCTGATTTAGAGGCTGTTGCCAAGTTCCTAGATTCCTCTGGAGCCAAGCTCGATTATCGTCGCTATGCAGAAACCCTGTTTGATATCCTGGTGGCTGGTGGGATGCTGGGTAAGAGGGTGTTGGATTCTTGGATCTCATCTGTTTCGGCTGAATCATTGTTTTACTAGAGCTTTTGTCTTCGTTCCCATTAGCTCCGGGAGGTGCCTTATCCGACGACATGACTCGGACTAACTTCTGTCTCTTCACCGCATCAGAAGATGTTAAGACCATGAAAGCCTATGCTCAGGTATTTCAAGTTTCTTAGTAGGTCTGTTGACAATGTGCTTCCAGAACAGGCTCTCAAGATAAAAATGGGGTCTAATGGTGTTAATATTATCAAATTAACTCTTAATCTTGCCTGATTTTAGGTTTTTAACAAATTAATCCGGCGTTACAAGTACCTGGAGAAAGGTTTTGAAGAGGAGATTAAAAAGCTGCTCCTGTTTTTAAAAGGGTTCAGTGAGTCTGAACGTAACAAGCTTGCCATGCTCACTGGCATTTTACTGGCTAATGGCAGCCCATCGGCTTCGATCCTTGGCAGCCTCTTTAATGACAACTTGGTCAAAGAAGGTATGTATGACACTTGGTCATGCTAGGCTTTTTTTATGGTTTGGTTTTGGTACTAAATGTGGTGTTTTTTTAAACAGGTGTGTCTCCGGCCTTTGCTGTGAAGCTGTTTAAAGCGTGGATCAATGAGAAGGACATTAACTCTGTGGCTGCCAGTCTGCGTAAGGTTGGCATGGACAACAGGTTGATGGTGAGTCTTAATGCATTGAGAGCATAAGTGAACCTTTGCATTTTTACTCTGGCAGGTCTTTTGATTTAACCTCTACTCATAGCCTGTGATTGTCTCTTGTTGCAGGAGCTGTTTCCAGTGAACAAGCGAAGCTATGACCACTTCTCGAAATACTTCACTGATGCTGGGCTTAAAGAGCTCTCTGATTTTGCTCGCAACCAGCGGTCATTAGGAGCTCGCAAGGAGCTGCAGAAAGAGCTCCAAGAGCAGATGTCTCACGGGGTTTCTTTTAAAGAGGTATGTGAAGACCCTTCGACTTGTGTCAATTCTGAATCAAGTTATTTTGTGATTCAAGACTAATGAGCAATTGTCGATCTCTGCTTTGTCATGAAGATCATTGTGTATGTCAAGGAGGAAATGAAGAAGAGTGGCATCTCTGAGCAGATGGTGATTGGTATCATGTGGACCAGTGTCATGAGCTCAGTGGAATGGAATAAGAAAGAGGAACTGGTCACTGAACAAGCCATTAAACACTTGAAGGTAAGCGTTGAGCATAGAAGTAACCATGGCTTTAGACTCCAGTGGGGTTAACATGGCTAAACATTTGTTCTATTCACGGAGAACCAATTTGCTTTTTCATTGGTTTTATCGGTCAATACCAAAGGGCTTGTTGGTATTATGACCAACTTAATTCCTAACTTTTGGTTCTGTTTCTCTTTCCCAGCAACACAGCCCCCTTCTGAAGGCCTTCGCCACACAGGGCCAGTCTGAGCTCACTCTGCTGCTGAGAGTTCAAGAGTACTGTTACGACAACATCCACTTCATGAAAGCCTTCCAGAAGATTGTTTTGCTGCTTTACAAAGGTAGCATTTCTGAAATGATGAATCTGTGATTCTAGAGGTTTAATTGGGGTTGTCACTAAATCTTTTCTTGTGCTTTAATCTCTTCCTTTAGTTGATGTTTTGAGTGAAGAGGCTGTTCTTAAGTGGTATTCTGAAGCTCACATAGCCAAAGGAAAGAGCGTCTTCCTGGAGCAGATGAAGAAATTTGTGGAGTGGCTGAAAAATGCTGAAGAGGGTGAGTATCAGTTATGGTTAAACATGAGTGTTTCTTTTGTCCTTCATGTATTAATTGACAATCTTGTTTCAGAATCGGAGTCTGAAGAGGAAACGGACTGAGACTGAAGCCAGGTTGCTTCATTCTGGAATGAGAAACAATAGTTCTGACTAAAGATGGTTCTCTTGTAATTAATTTGACTGGTCTAGATGCCTAAGTGCTTAACATGACTTTTTAAACTCATTTTAGCAAGAATTGATACCCTTTTTTTAAGGTTGAAATTGCAGTAAATATCAAGGAAGAATGACTTCTCACATCTATGAAACACTTGTCGGTGAAATTGTTCTGGATGTTCATGTACAGTACCACCAGTGTAACTTTTGACTTAAAATAAAGAATATTTTGCAAGTCTGTCTTTTCAGGAGTTTTTAAAGATTGTGTTCTAGTACTTGTACTCATTTAGAGTTATATGTCTGTCATAATTGGTATATTTATATTATAACAGCATATTATACAATCTATTCTATGCTGTCTTGAAATGAATTTATTACTTAATAATCTTAATTTATGCAGTAATTAATCTTACTGCACATACTAATACCACATCTAAATGAAAATACACCATTACAAATGTAACTTCTGTATTCAAAATCTTCAAAGTTTGTGTAAGCATAAACTGTAATGTTACCAACGTTTTTAAAAGTAAAAGCACAACATATTTCTTAATATTAGCTACTGCATGTGATATTTTACAGCTAAAATGTTGAAGTTTAGCGGTTTAAACTACTGTTATCATTAAAATGTAGCAAGCTGAATATCACTTCCTAACATCCCTAGCAAGTAACACTCTTTCTCCTCTCATGTTCCATACTTGGATCTGGATCTGCCTGTGGAACCCGCTCATCTTTCTGTCCCTCATCATCATCATCTTCACAGGTGGCATGTTGCTGCATAGCTTTCTGGCTCACTTCACTGCTTCACTTTAACTGTGAGGTGTTGCTGCTGGAAAATATTGCTATATATTTGAGTTAGTTTGGGAAATTTAGCGGGTTCAGTATCTAAATTCCTCTTTTTTTCTCTCTCTCGCCTTCTCAGCCCCTTTCTTTCCGGTTTTTAACCCGCGGCCGCGTTATGCATATTGTTTGTTTGTTTCTATGCTTCTATCTAACGTTAAACGTCTTTGCTGTTCATTTCTTCCTACTCTTCCACTAAAGAAGTTCCACTTCTTACTTGGCGGCCACAGTCAGTGCAGCTGGCATCCAATTTAAGGTGCATTGCTGCCACCTACAGTACTGGAGTGTGAAACAAATCCGGGACGGTGATGACTGCATGCTTGGCGGGCGTCCTGGATACCGGCCATTCTGTGATTCTCCAGATCACACAGATGGCCAGTCCGCCCCTGCTGCCCACTGCTCCGGGTTTGTGTTCACAGTGTATGTGTGTGTGTGTGCACTTCGGATGGGTTAAATGCAGAACACAAATTCTGAGTATGGGTCACCATACTTGGCTGAATGTCACGTCACTTTCAAATAATGAAGGAATAGCCCATATCTGTCCATGGCACTTTAAAAAAGCAGGATGTAAATTTTGAAGCGTTGTAATTCCTTAATCCAGTTGTGATGATAATACCATCAAATTAAAGCTCAGAGTGTGCACTTTAAGCCCATATTCATTATATAACTGTAACCTGAATATGTTTGGGTCAACCGCTAAAATAATAAAAACTGTGCCTGTGTCCAAATATATATGAATCTACAGTAACTGTATCACATGGGCTTTGTTTATTTGACACTTTTGCACTTTTTTTTTTCTTCAAAATGGTTACTACGCACTGCCATTGAATAAACAAGCTGCATGTCAACCAGAGCTTCACAGGTCTCAACACCCAGATTCAAAACTCAGAAGTAGTGAAAAGTTGTGATTTTAAACTTACTTTGTTCTTCTGTCCCTGAGAATGCACCCATTTTTGTCAAATTTGGTTTTGTTCTATATTTAGCTAAATGACACAGAAGATAATTCATGAATAGAATTTGTAGAGCATCAAAGAGCACAAACTAAATCCTAATGTTTTACTCCAGGGACTGGTTGCATAAACTCTTTAGACTAGTCTTAAAAAGTTAGTCACCTACTCTTTTCTCTTCAAGACTGTTCGTGACTTTTTTTAATTCAGTTATAAAGGTCGATTGTTTATACAAACAATAATACTTCTTTGTGTTGTAGGAAAAGTAAGATCAGTTCTAACATGGCTAAGTTTATGCACCTGGCCCCAGATCTTCTTGAACTATGCCATTATTGTTGCACATCTGGGAAAACTGAAAGCCAAATCATACACATTTTGAGGTTATGAACACCTATATGTCTTACCCTTATTTCGGCTTTGGTAAATGAAGGAAAAGACAACACCCATTGTGATCACCATGATAATAGCACAGATGATGGCTAAAATAACTGGTAGAATGCAATTCTCATCTGTTTGTGGAAATCATAATTGCAAGAACATAATAAATGATCGTAATTCAGATTCATCATCAGAACTGGTGCTCTTTTGGCTAACTTCATTTTTCACAGTGCAGGTAAAGACTGAATCAAGCTTCTCCTCCTTTCTGAAGTGAAGTTCTTGCCCAGAGTCTTGTGTCAAATTAGATCCAGTCCATTCAAAGGTTGTGTGGAACGGAGATGAAACTGAGCAGAATAATGTATTTGATTCTGTAATATTGTTCAGTATACAGGTCACATTAGGTTCCTGCACAGCATCTGATGGAAACATGGAGAATATGGGAAAAATACTTCTTTATAAAAACACGCTCAGGCTAAATAGCATGGCTACTTGAAGCTGAAATGTTTTAAACAAATACCAACAAGTAGACCTGCTGGGCTTAAGATGGTTAATGACATTTATTTAGTGTAAAATTCTCAACAACGCCCATTATGTTTTGTTGCATTCTATTGTCATACATAGTCCAGCTTGATATTATTATTAATAGTAGTAGTAATACTATTATTAGTATTATTGAAGTTGCTTATTTTGCATTGTTTAAAAAATTGACTTCTTGGAAAGACTAGAAATACTTTTATTGTTTAAACCATGCTTATACCATCACAATGTGATTCTTTACATTCATCCACAGAACATGGCAGCATCTCAGGCTCTTGAAAAACCAGCATAGTTGGTACAGTATTTGTATGCTAGTTTCCTTAAATAGCTTAACCAGCAAGATTTTCTTGATTATCCAACTTCGCTAGCTGTGGTTTAATGACAAAAAGCATGATAATGCGGATATGCCAGCCATATTGATGTCTTGTTTTCATTCTCCATTACAAAAAGCCACTTACCAATCACTCGAACTTCATTTTCAGAATTTTGCAGCTTTCCATCGATCTGTATTGGAGACCTATAAATGCCACTGTCCTGTCTGGTCATGCGGAAAAGCTGGAGCTGCCCAGTAGTGATTTTGGAGCTCTGATCTTCCCCTGAATTGACCATAATCTTGAAATTCAATCAAATCATGTTCAGCCACCTTGTTTCCATTGAATGTCCACAAAATGTCTTCAGGAATCCCTTGTATATTTGGATTTAGAGTCAAACTCTTCCCATTCTCAACAAACATGACAGAACTTACAGCATCTGAATAACATTTATAAAGTGGTGCAAGGTTAAGCATCTAAAACATACTCATCTAAAACATCTAAAAGTTAACAGCAACAATTTTTTTTTGGTTTACGGTGAAAACGATAACCTCAATGCAACAGTGTATTAGCTGGTTTCCTAACAGGTCTAACACTTTGGCTGCTACTTCAGCATTGTCTTTAACATTAGGAGACTTCTGCGAAGAGATTGATTTGTGGAGACAGTCTAATTCATTGTTTGCTTAACCTGGACATCTTCTGATGCACTTGAGGAAGCATTTGTTATGCAACCCATAATGATAAGAACAGATTATTGAAAATAAATAAACAGCACTACTTACTGAATCTTGATAATATGACACAGATGAAAAGATTAAATACTTCCCCAAGGGTTTTCATTATCTTTTACTTTCGTACCGTCTCAGTTGTTTCAGGTAAAACCGGTCCACCCACCCACCCACCCTCAGGGGATCTGTAGTGAGGCTTTTGTGTAGTTGTATCAGTCTGAATGAATGGGTGAACTGTATGTAGACGGGCCTGACTGACAGTTTTACCTCTGACTGCATTATTGTAAGTTGCCACACCAGAACTTCCTCAATGGAAAAGGTGACATTCATCGGTTTATATAAGCTGCTGCATTATTGTAAGTTGCCACACCAGAACTTTCTCAATGGAAAAGGTGACATTGATCTGCTTATATAAGCTCCATATTGGCTGTTAAAGGGATATTGAGTTACTACTAAACCTTAAATTGTTTATTTCTTCTGTTGCACCCAGTAGAAGATATTTAGGAGAATATTCCTAGCCCAACAGTTGATGGTCCCCACTGACAAAACATTACATTATACATTATGAACAAACAGTCATAAACACGAAGACAACAGAGCCAGTATCAAAGTTGGAAGGAAAATGCATTTACATTGTGTACAAATAAGTAAATTTATTTACATGGTACCAGTAAAAGTCAAGACCCTATATTAGTCAGAGACTCAAATCTGGTTACATTATGGGAAAATGATGACCATTCAGCTACAGCTTTACAAACATAATTAATTTGACAAGTTATATTTCTTAAGCAAAGGCTCAACATTTATAACAAACATAAAAGCACCTTCATGTACAAAGCAAAACCTAAACTTTTTTTTTTTTTTTTTTGATATGTATTTTTGTCAATGTTAAAAAGTAATCATTCAAGTTATCAGCATTACCAGTCACAGACTGGCTTAACTGATTTGCACACTGACATATTAATAAAGCACAATTTAAAATATTTGTCAGACAATTTAAACGTGTTTTAAACATTCAACCAAAACATTTAATCAATCCTGAAAGTAGTCTATTTTCCGGCTTAAGCTAGACTTTGAATAACCGATTTCTAATTTTATCTCTTGATGTTGTACAGTAGTTCACCCATCAGTGTAATTGTCATCTCGTGGGAATTTAAAGAAACTGAGCTGAAAAACATCAACATTGATAGCATAATTTCTCAAAGCTAAGAGTAACAAATACAACAAAACTGTAAGCTGCCATCCACTAAGTTTGGCAGCACAACTGAAGAAAAAAAAAGGCACAGAGCTAGCTGCTACTTTAACCTGCAGTGCAGTTACAGTGGATTTTTCTGCCAGTAACTGGCCAAAACTGGCTGTTTGGCTATAAAAAAAGGAGAAGAAAATGAGATAAACTGAAAGTATAGATTGTCAGGCAGCTGTGAGTAACTTTAAAAGATATACATTCATCTGTCTTGCTCATGTGTGTATGTCTTGCTCACATGTGTATTTCCTCCTGTGCCAATGTTAGCAGTCATGGCACTGGTTGCCATCCGCTATGGTAAAACATCAAATAACTCACTGAGTTATGTCAAATAATAATTAAAATGTTTGTCAGGAGTTGATTAGATGTGAAATGTTGATAAAACAAGCAACCAAAATACTTTCTTTTCTTCTTTTTATCTTGTAACTTTGCAGTCAACAGAAAATTAGGAAACGTTTAGGCCTACTGTACAGCAATATTAACTTTCTTAGAAGTGAAATGATTACAGTGTGAATGTATGTAATCATAACTGATAATAAAGAAACATTTTAAAACAACAATCTAATTGGTAGAAGGCCCATTAAGGACATTTGTTTCAGCCCACAGACAGTCTTTCTTCTTCTTCTTCTTCATCTTCTTCAGTTCATATTTCATACTTATTTCATATTTTTTCTTGTGGCTCTTTCTCAACAAGAATATTATGATCAATACAAGAAAACAAATCAGTGGAATAGCAATGGCCAATGTTATTAACAGTGGGTCTATCTGTTTTTCACCTGAGGAAACAAATCAAATGTTAGATTGTGGCTTTCTGTAAAGGAAAATATATATGTATTTATTATTTCTTATGCATTTGAGTTAATGGATGAATGCGCTATAAGTTTTTTACTTGTTTTATGTTATGCCCTTACATAATAGATATCACTCAAATAAAATAATTCAGGGAGACCTTTAGACAAACCACCTATTCAGAAAATGATTATCTGTACTTTTTACATATTTGCCCATTGAGTCGAGGCTTGATTGGATTGATACTGCACCATTGTGCATATACTGCATGCATATTAATTTGCCAAACAATATGTATGTATATATTTTCTTGCAAGCTAAATAAAAAAATACTTAGAACATCTTACCTTCAGTGTGAACGTAGATGGAGAGCTCTCCAGATTTATCTGAAGCAAATTTCTTCCAGGTGTTAGCAGTTAGAAGCCACTCCTCAACCTGACAGTAGTATTGCCCAATATCAGTGGGGTTGATCTGTAGCACAGTCAGTTTATAGTGTGTGGCAAGTGGTCGTCCAAACACCAGATTTCTATCAGCAATTGCACTGTGTAAGATACCGTCACGCCTGGCAGTGAATATAGCGACTTGTTCTTCTTTCTGAACCTTGAACCAGGTGACCTCAAAGACGGATTTATCACTGGATTGTGAGTCAATGACACAGTCAATGGTGAACCCAGCCTGATGGTTTGTAACGTTGAGCATCCGATTGTCCTTCTGAACATGCAGTTTACTTTCTGTTTAAATTAAACAACACATCAAAGGTCAAACAACAGATTCACTTTTTCATCAAAGGGCAATTTTTGCCCCTTACATTGATTTTCAAGGGCATTTTTGTGTGCATAGCCTTTTCATGTAAATTCTTGCATTTTTTCTATAAACAATTAGATTAATAAAACACAGGACTGTTACCAATCATATCAGTGATCATGATATCAGTATCATCAAAAACAAATTCGCACTGTAGATGTGGCACAATAGTGGCATCTGAATTGGTTTTTAAATGTACTGTAGAGATGCCAAATGGAGCTCAGAGATGCCATTAATTTAATGTTTTAAAAATCAACGGAACATAGAAACAGTAAATGGGGGGGGGGGGGGGGATAATTTTATATTTATTAAACTAAAACCACCAGTTAGTAGTAGCAAGCCAGTGATTCATGGCTGATTCACTCTGAAACTAAGCACATACCTGTCTTCATGAATGGCTCATTGAATTGTTGACTCACTTAATACATTAAAAAAAGTTGAATACTTCAGGAAAGAAAAAGCCGTGTTTAAGGGAGAAGCAATGGTTCTCTTATGACTCTGAAACTATTTTACTTGGATAGAGCAAAAACAGTCGATACTTAATATTAATCATCCTTATTTGTAATGAATGAATGATTTTTTTAAATATATATACCATTAGATAAAGTAGAAAATATAAGTGATCTTATGAGGAGGATAAATAAAGTGGTAGCACTTTATTTTACAGTCCGGTTCCTCATGTACATACTATGTACTTATTATAGTAATTTCAATAACTATGTAATAACTAGGTACTAACCCTGAACCTACCCCTAAACCTAACCCTACCCCATGTAGTTACCTTGTATTACCAGAACTTTCTTAGATAAATACACTGTAAGTTCACTATAAGTACACGTTAGTACACGTACTGTAAAATAAAGTGCAACCAATAAAGTTGTGGTAGGCCAATATAATATTTCAAAACTGGACTCTCCAACCTACAACCAGACAGATGGTCACACTTGGTTTCCATTGGCCCTCACAATCAAGTTGGTATTGCTTAACTCTGCACTGGTAGCTTCCACTATCACCTATATCAGAGTTTACAACAACCAGATGGAAAGTATCAGGTGTAGGTCTACAGAAGTCTAACCTGTGCTTGTTGCTGGTTTTCTGTGTATAGACAACTGTTATAAGAGTATGACAATAAAGATATCCCATTAACAGATTCTGGGCTATTCTGAAACTGTAGTGATGGATAGGATCCTCTTTTCCAACATCCAAAATAAATGCAAGACCATTTCTAATAATTTGGCACATGCATTTTCAGTCATTTTGGAAGATTGTTCCTTTTCTTTCTCTTGGACACTCCTATATTTGTCATTGACCACTGATTAAATTAAAGCAAAAAATAATCTAATCAATGTAAAACATTTTTATGTTTAGAATATTGTGGTTAAATTAAAAGACCATTTCAGTGAAGTAAAATATTCTTACCTTTCTCTTTGACAACCAGCTCTGTGGAAACAGACATTTTCTTGAGGGAATACCAGTCACCAAGAGGATCCTGGAGCCACTCTTCCACCTCACAGTGATATTGTCCACTGTCAGATGTTCTGACCTGCTGGATAGTCATCTGGAAGTTCTGTTTCTGTCTTATTTCCAAACGGATCCTCTGGTCCATCTCCAGGCCGGCTGCAGGGCCAAACTTGACTACAGCATCTAAGTCCATAGTTAAGAGCACCTGGGACCCAAACATCCATGTTACTGTGAAACGAGACGTATTTGTGGTTGTCTTCATGACTGAGCATTCAAGCTTAGCATCAGTGTCGACAGTGGTTTCCAGACGAGAAGTGGGTGACAGCAGGCTCATCTTGCTGTCTGAGAAAGAGACAGAGTGATGTTCAATAAACTACAGTTAAAAAAAAACAATGGTGGGTTCCAATATTTTGCACAGTATGTGCAGAGACCATATGGACATTTTACAGTAGTCTCTTTTAAAGTAGTCTATAGGTATGTATATTAGTATTGTGTGTGTCACATTAACGCTCATTTGTGTTTCTGTTTGTGGTGCCATGGTTTAGTTTCCAATTATGTTGTAATTTTGAAAGACCTGGTATAATTTTCCAAATCACAATTTTCTCTCATGTGTACCAAATGTCAAAATTTCGCGTACACACCTGCTCATTCTTTATCACTATTTTTATAGTCTTTTATAACAATAGTAACGTCTCTAGAACTATTTGTATTTACTAAAAACAGCAATAACAGTGAATTATGCATTATTACAAGTGATTATAACACTAAATCAGACTTATCTGTGCAATTTTATGTAACAAGGACACAAATAAAATGTGACCAAGATGGGTTTGAGGTAACTTTAACAGTTTGGGGATAGGGTACTGGGTATAAAGATTAGAGTATGTCAAAATATTTGAAGGTCAATGTATCGTTTCGACATAATACACTTTGAATAAGTAGCTGTATTTACCAGGTTTGTGTACAATCACAGCTAACAGGTTGGAGTTCTTAAAGGCTTTCTGTACATCCTTTTGATAGGCATCAACTTGACACTGGTACTGTCCTTTTTGTTGTTTGCTGGCTCTCGGCACCATGAGAGTGAAACGAGTGTCTTCCGGCCGTGCTTGAATGTTCAGCTGATAGTTTCTCTGATCTGCTCTCCATTCCATTTCTCCAGTGTGACTTATGGATAAAATATTTGTTTGAACAGTGGAATTGTGGGGCTGAAACATCCAGCGTAGAGCCAAAGACACTCTAGGCCCTCTGACTCGACATAGCAGTTGTACTGGAGAATCTATAGGTACATTTGATGTACGACTTGTCAAGCTCACCACCATTAGAGATTCTGAAAAGAAACGTCTGCAGTGATTATTACAATTCTAACGTCAGTAACAGAACAAATTTGAGCAAAGTAATGACAAAGAAATTATTACAGAATTACTGAGTTACTGAGAATAATGTGTGATTATATAGTAATCTTACCAACAGATTTAACTGTAATGGCTTTTTGCTGAGATTGGGTGATGGCTTTCATCTCTCCATTGCTCTGTACTGTCAATTCAGACACAATGCACTTATATTCTCCGCTGTCAGATACTGCAGATGCACCAAGCTGTAGAGTAAAGTTTCCAGCTGGAGAATGAAATGTTTGGACATTTCTGCTCTGATACCTTGCCCCAACATCTTTCATCACTCCCTCATGGGTCAGACTAACGACATCACTGAAGGAAGCCCCCGGGTCTTTCTTGTGTTGCCATGACACTGATAAAGGACCCTTGAATCCTGACACTGAGCAGGAGACGTGTAGTGCATCTCCCTCAGTGACCGCATCCTTCATCAGCATGACCACCGCCAGATTACTCTCTGACCAGACAGACAAAAAACAGGCAAAGTTAATGTCTTGTAATGCAGGCATTCCTTGGGAAAACTGTGACTAGATTATGTACCACAAAAATATATTTTATATAATTGCTAGCCATAGTATAACTAGTTTTGCACCCTTCTAACATATTCACCAGCCCCACCAAATCATTGCATTTATTTTGTTTTAGCTGCATATTTTAATATTTCTCATTCCATTGTTAATTTTGTATTTTACTTTCTTTTTTCCCCTGGACAGTTTTGCAATTCCCTAGCAATGCATTGATTCAGAACACTTTAGCAAACTCTACAATGACTCTACACAGGAGAAACAGTTGTCTCATTAATTACCTTTAGCCGTGATGCTCACAGTCTCTGGACTGGACATTTGTTTTTGTATTTTTTTGAAGGTGCCATCTTCATTCATGTTTTCCTGCCACACTTCACACTGGTATTGGCCGTGGTCCTCAGTCCGAGCCGAACGGATGGTCAGAAGGTAGTCCATGTGACTGGTTTTCACTGCTCTCATCTCTGCTGCATTCTCTCTGTCTTTGTAACTGTCGAAAATGGTGAGCACCCCAGAGGATCCGATCTGGGCCACTCTCTGCTGGTCCTTCAGCCAAGTCACTGAGAAGAAATGACCAGGAAGGTTCTGTGCATTCACACTGCAGCGGATGTCCAGTGCGTCTCCCTCCTGTAGTGGCCCCTTTGAAGCCTTCAGATTAACACTGAAGGAGTCAGCATCAGGGACCACTTTTGAGACACAGGAAACAACATGAGATTAAACATGTTCTCTTACACAACTTCCTGTGTATGACTGTACTCATACTCACTCAGACATTACAACAGGTTCTGACTAATATAGTTTGTGTCAGTGTTTCTTAATGGGTGATGGACACACAGACAGCAGGGGAAAATAATAGTAAATGGCAACAGAATTCAACTAACAATACAATCATGTATAGTGAAGACAGAAATATTAATATTTAACAACTTTTAAATAAGAGGGAAAACACTTCCCATAACTTGTTCTTGTAAAAGCTATGCATCCAAAACCAACTCCGCTGTATAACAAGTCTGACAAAAATGTATTTTACATTTGGAAAGAGTTAGAAATGCTAACATGGTTATGCTGTGGCCTTCATCCTCAAAAAATATGAAAAAAAAAAACATAAAAATACTACTCCAGAAAATACAATGCAGAAAACATTAAATACAGGTTCAAGGTTGATAGAAACCACGAAACCTTCAAAATTTAAGAGACCTTTAGAAAAATCGGCATAAATTATAATACACATGATAATAAATATCAATGTTTACATTTGTACACTGAACTGTGTTGAGTCACTAAGTGTAAAATCAGACACACTCTCTATCTGTTTAAATCTAGATTAAAAACGCATCTCTTTCAGCCAAGCATTTGAATAATGTTTCTTAAATTGTGAGTGTAGTTGCATCTGATTAAATGCGCATTTTTATTCTTTAGCTTGGGTTAAACTAATTAATTTTACTTTGTTGGATCAGCCGCTATGCTAATGATGTCTCTATTTTGTTTCTATGTTTTGCCACGGGATTTACATCCCGTGGTAACTAGGATTTACACAAGCTCCAGTTTGGATCCTGAACACCTGAGAAGAGATGATGCTGACCCTCAGAGGACCACAGATGATGCTAACCCTGAATCAACAACAGAACCAACAAATATTGCTACAAGTGTGACTGCATCATATAATAATTATTAATTATTAATAATATTAATAATGTTCATCGCCTGGCGGACTACGTCTTGTATTAATATTTCAAAAAATCCTGTCATACGTGCACAAACTGACAGTCACCACTTATAAGCTATAACTAAATATTTTAGAAACATAATGCTCTGTAAAGTTGCTTTGTAACGATTTGTATTGTAAAAAGCGCTATACAAATAAACTTGAATTGAATTGAAAATCTAAAAGAGCCTCTGATTTAATTGACAGAATATAAATCTCACCGATTCGTTTAATCTCTACATCGCATGCCGTGGTGGTTTTGTGGGCAATCTGTGTCCAGGAACGGTCTGGGTCTTGGATCCACTCAATGGCTTTGCAGAAGAACTTCCCCTGGTCGGACTGCTGCACTTGAGGCATCTTCAGTCTGTAGGTTGTGTCCTCCACCTTATCCATGCTGATAAGACCAGCACGATAGCGATCCTCAAATCCAGCTCCTGGCTTTACAGTCAGATCTTTGTCCAGAGTAATGATTGGCCGGGGGTTTTCATCCTCTTCACCATTAAGAAACCAGGTGACCGACAGATGAGTGTGTTGAAAAGTCTGGCTGGAGACCTGGCACTCAAGCTGAAGAGGATCCCCTTCAGACAAGCTCTGTGAGGGAGAGCCCGAGTACGATGCCTCCAGGGTGTCTGCTATCACTGTGGAGAAAACAGACTTTTTATTTATTTTTTGCCATTGAAAATGTATTAACAAAGTGACAAAAAGTGATTGACCAATATGCATTTTTCAAGCCAGTACCAGCATCTAGAGAACTGATATCAGCTGATACTACATCAGTGACTGAAGGATGATGCAGTAAATGGTAAATGGAATGGTAAATGGACTGCATTTATATAGATACATAAATAGATATCTTACCATTAAGCTTTGCTTCATCATCATAATCTCCGAAATATGCACCACCTGTGTGTTTGGTCGCACAGAGCAGATCACCTGCATCACTCTCCTGAAAATCTTTGATCCACAAGACAACTGAAGACCCTGACAGCCTTTCAACATAAATCTCTTTTTTTCTTATTCTACCGGAGAACATTCCGTAGGCAAAGTTTGGGTCTTTGGTACTGATTATATTTAACTCCATATTTTGTTTCTTGAGAATGAACTCAAAATCCCTCTCAGATGGTCCTGTAAACCCTGTTGTGTTACAGGATATGGAGATGGGGTATCCTTTCACTCTATACAGGGGACCTTCCTGGATCTGGACCTGAATCTGACCACTGCACAGATCTGTGTGGAGAGAGGCATTAGATTGTTAGAGGCAAACCTTTAAGATACGTTTCACTTTGATTTGACTTTTTTTTTTCTCACTCACATGCACATAGTGTTAAATATAACGTTGCCTATTGTTTTGTCAATTTTTAGATGTTGCTGTTTGTGGCGAGTGGGGCGGGGCCGAGAGGCGTGGGAACGAGGAGTGAGGCCAGGTGTAGTGATTGGAGATGAGCTACACCTGAGCCCCACCGCTAGTATCGAGTCCCACGTAGGAGATGGAAGGATATAAAACTGAAGCGACGACCGTGAAGGACGAGAGAGGACCAGGCCTGGGACATTATTTTATGTTTTGGTTTTTATTTGTGCGCGTCAGTCGCCGTGAGGGGCTGACGCGCCATTTTGTGTTTATTTCTGATTATTAAAATTATGTTTTGATTGTGCGCCGGTTCCCGCCTCCTTCTTCCCGATGAATATGGAGATTTGTATATCGGTACAGTGGTGCCGAAACCCGGGAGAAGGAGGGACGCGCTGCTGAAGATCCCTCGCCGCTGTGGTGAATCCGCGGTGCCCTCGAGCTGGCGAGGTATGTGCCGCCATGGACGCTCGAGGCGGTGGGCTGGAGCGAGTTGCCGGGGACGGGCGAGCTCGCTGCCGACCGCCCACGACAAGGAGGGGCGGCTGCCGTCCGTGAGGGAGCGGAGGAGTCGGCGCCGTTCGCCAGGGGGCCGGAGCCTGCCGCCTCCGTGACGGAATCCGGAGGGGCAGGGAACGGGGGACTCCTGCCGCTGCCCAAAATCGGAGGAGCCGTCGCCGTCCACCGGGCGGCGGAGGAGTGTCGTGCCGTCCGCCGAGGGCCGTCCAGTGCCACCGCCAGGCACCGCGGAGGAGATCACCCAGCCGGTGGAGGGCCGAGCAGCAGTGCGTCTGGGAACCGGATTTTTTTTTTTTTTTTTTTTTTTTCCTCTCTCCCCTCTCTCGTCCCTGTCGCTCCTCCTTCCATCTCCTTTTCTCTCGCCTCGTATGTCCTACCCCCAGGTTCCCGCAGGTCCCCGTGAGCGGTCTCCCCCGGAGGGAAGGGGGGGGGGGAGTAGAGCGCAGTCTCGGGAGTACCCCCCGGCCTGCGAGGGGCGATGGGGGTATGTGGCGAGTGGGGCGGGGCCGAGAGGCGTGGGAACGAGGAGTGAGGCCAGGTGTAGTGATTGGAGATGAGCTACACCTGAGCCCCACCGCTAGTATCGAGTCCCATGTAGGAGATGGAAGGATATAAAACTGAAGCGACGACCGTGAAGGACGAGAGAGGACCAGGCCTGGGATATTATTTTATGTTTGCTTTTTATTTATGCGCACCAGTCGTCCGTGAGGGGCTGGTGCGCCATTTTGTATTTACTTTTGAATATTAAAATGAGTTTTGATTGTGCGCCGGTTCCCGCCTCCTTCTTCCCGATGAATATGGAGATTTGCATATTGTTACACTGTTTATCAATACATTTCAGCTTTTGATTATTATGGTTGCTTGTGTTGTTACTTTAGTCATTCTGCATGTATTTAAATGATTCTTTTAATTTACAAACCATTTTGGGTTCATTTTAACATTTCAACCCAGCAGTAGTTTTAAATGTATTTGGTGTAATGAAATATGTTTGTTCACAAATCCTAGTGTGTTAAAATTAATATTACAAACGTTCACAAATGTTCGAATATTCCTGGGGGAAATTTAAAATGCATACCCATGCATACTCTAACAAAGGGCTATTCAAATCTTGCCCTGGAGGGCCAGTGCACTGCAGAGTTTAGCTCCAACCCTGATCAAACCTACCTAACTTTGATTTTCTAATGATTCCAAAGACATTGATTAACATGCTCAGGTGATGAGTGCACTCTGCAGTGCACTGGCCCTCCAGAGCAAGATTTGAATAACCCTGCTCTAACAGATAAAATGACCCACAAGAACTGTAGATCAGATCTACAAACATGGAGAGGAAAAAATGCATTTATAGACCAACAGAGAGGTTTAGTGGATAATTAATGAGTAATTAATAATTCATATCAAGCTTGCTGATATTTGGCCATTAGCTTTTTAATACATCACTACACCCCCCCCCCCCCCCCCCCTTAAAAAAAGTAAATAGAGCATTGTATAAGTAGTATAAATAGGGTTCTCAGAAACAGAAGTGCCGTAGTTGGGGAAATGTCTATAGTGGCGAATGGGATCGACAATTGTGTATGTGTGTGAAAATGGAATTTCCGTTTGCACTAGAAGCAAAAATGTCTATGACTTTCCGAGAGAGAGAGAGAAAAGCAATATATTTATAACTGTTGTCAGAAGAGAGAATTTGCCATTTTTATAAACACCCAGAAAACATTTTTAACTAGTTTTCTGAAATGTAATGCCAAGGTGAAACTATATCACAAAGTACAGTATTATAAATTAATTATTTAAAAAAATTGGTTAACGGTTTATTTTACAGTGTCCTTTTTACACATTACATGTAGCCTACTCACTATAGTAACAACACTAAATTCAATAATTGCATTTAATAAACCTAAACCAAACCCTAATCTTAAGTATACCCTATAGTGAATATTGTTAATTAATATTACTAATCACTGCAATGTACAATTACATGGTAACAACACGGACAATATACAATAAACTGCAACCAAGCCTTAGATTTACGATGTAGAAACAATTCTGGGAAAAGGGAAGCTGCACATTTTGTAGTAGGTACACTGCCATATTTGAAGTTCGTTTTATTGTGTAGTGTTGCCAGAAGTGTTTTGTTTACAGATTACACAGATTAAAAAAAAAAAAAAAAAAAAAGATGTAGGCCTATCCTTTCATAAGCTATGCTTTAGCTATTAATATACCGTGTGTGTACTAATATGAACACTTTTGTTACTAGGCCCATGTATCTTTAAGGAAACCCTTCAGGGGTTAATAAAATACAAAGGTGTACGTTACCTGGTGAAAGGGTACCGCCCCAGTGACAGCTTTTGTACCCTTTTTGAAAGTTAGTCTGTAATAAACTGGCAAGAGTTTATGATTTTTTTCCCACACTCAAGTATATTTCACGCCCAAGTAATCATTTATTTGGTGAAATCCGTGTATTTTAGAATATCGTCGTCGTCGTTTCACTTGTTCGTTTGTATGACCTCACCGATTTTAACCTCTTCACGGAAGCTTCGCGTCGAGATCTGATCTGACCCTCTCCGGGTTTATTTTGCCATAACAACCTTTTTATGTTGTTACAACATTAAGCTTAACGTAAACAACACTTAAATGGCACAAAGGTATTGTTTCGCTTCAGAATATATTTTACAAAGCGCATAAAACAATGAACTTTCATGGTATCGTTTTGTAAGTTTTGGAGCCTCGTGAAAGTCGTTCACTGAAAATCGTTCAGCAGCTTGTTTTTTATGTTTATTAACATTTTGCATTCCACATTCTGTTTGATTTGGGTCAACACGAGGACACAGTTTTCATTTTGGTGTGAGGATTTAAAGTATTCTACAATTTTACGTCGTCAATGACAGAAAGAGAACATAAGCCTATACCCATGCATGCACTTAAATTAAGAGAAAAATGTCAACTCGGACTATGTATTTGTAATTTATAGTAAAATTGTGTCCAGTCTTACCAAATTGCAGGAGCCCTGAGATATACAGCATTAGTGGCAGGTGCCACAGCCGGCACCAAAGGTCCATCATCCTTAAACTGATCGATCCTTCCGCTTTCTCCCTCATCTCTGCAGTTATACAGGTTTCAACAAGAGCGCCTAAACCTGACAGATCCTCTTTGACGCAAGCGATTGTGAAACACACATCGAAACTCTTTCACGTCTGGGAAAAAGGAATTGTAAGATGAAGAGATAGTCCAATTTCTCAGTAACATAAATTAAACTATATATTATTTTGAATATTATCCTGAAACCATCAAAACACTCTAAAAGTGATATTTCATAATTTACTCGTGTGTCCTTCCCAATCTGTATGGCTTCCTTTCCTGTGTAGCTGCCCTACAAGTCCTGTTTCAAGACAAGAAACCAGCCAAGCAAATGTTTAATGTTTAGATTATTTTAATCAATTGAAAAAAGAAAAAATCAATTTGGTCAAAACATTTATTTTGTTAATTTGTTGTATAAACAAAATAGTTAAAAGAAGTTCACACACACACACACACACACACACACACACAATTGTTGATTATGGGTTCCCCGCTATATGCTTTTTGAGGACAACATGCTCTAAATTACAGTACTTTTATCACACCACAGATTTGATTTTGACAAAAAAAAAAAAAAGTTAAATCATGACTAATATTCACCCATTCAAAATTAACATGATTATATAAAATCTACTAGTATATACAACAGTTTTAGCACCAAAATATATTAACTATATATATATATATATATATATATATATATATATATATAATTTTTCACAATACGTGTCTTCATAACTTCTTCAGCATCCTTTCCTTGTGTTATTTTTGTTGGCCTTCATGTTTTCATTTCAGTGTGACTCTGGCTTTGTTCCTAAACCTAGTGAGCTGCCTAGCTGTCTGCTGCCTCCGTATCACATTTTTGTGCAGATGAGTGATACACTGAGCAGACATGAAATGACTGTCAATATAATGTTTATGTCCGCTGAATTCCTTTACTGGCCAACAGTCCACACCAATCCATTGTCCAATAGAGTTTTTCCATCAGTCTGAAATAGACTTATAGTGGCCATTCACAAAGGATGTGTTTAGTGCTCAATCTACCCTATTTCTGATAGCTGGTTTGTATACAGATGCAGACAGACAGCTTTAAAGAAATTTCATGGAAATATACAAGGGTATAATAATATTCTACTTGCGCATATTTACATAAACATTTTTTTTCTTAATGTAGTACAATCATTTATGTAAAATTAACTGTACTAAATTAATTGTTCTACATTAATAAACTGACAAACTTTATGCTAAAGTATTTGAATATTACTTCTCCACACCTTGTTCAAGCTCATACTTCATCTTTTTCACTCTCGAGTGTCTTATCTGACTTTACTACCTTCACATGGCTCTAGCTGACAGATTTTCTCTTCCTCTTTCACAGCTGTTAAAACTGAGCCCATTTTGCTTTCCTTACTATAAACTTTATCATCACAATCTGTACAAAACTATTTGTTTAAAAACTGTTCTCTAATTTCTGAACTATGATCTTCCTTCATTGCATGTTTTGGGAAGCTGTTGGTCTCGGTTTCTGCTTTCTTGTACTCTGGCCACATATATGTAATTGTTTGTGTTGTCTAGAAAGTTTTTTTTTTTTGCCTCTTTAATTTCTGGTACATAATTTTTTTTCCTTCCTGCCTTGTTCTGACTCGCTGCTCTTATCTTTCTGTTCACCATCATCATCTTCCTCTTGAGGTAAGGATGCGGCTTGATTATTTTCTAATTCCATATTCATGGTTGAAGATGGGTCACTGGTGTCCAGGTTAGATGGTGAATCTATAACAAAAAATAAACAAGATGAAAAATCTCATCCAACAATTCAAAATACTAATGACTAAATCATTATCAAACTTCTGAATATAAAGAAAATGGATCATTGGGAGCTTCGCTATGCAAAGGTGGATTACAAGGTTCAGCTAAAAAATGGTGAGCAAAACATCAAATCAGATATTTACTACTGTAGTGATTTCTCTTAAAGGTTTTGTTTCCCTGTATAAACATAGTCTGTATTTTTACCTGTGTGTAGTATGCCAGTCACCTCGTGGTTTTCCTTTTCAGTTTTCTCTTCCTCCTCCCTTTCCGGCCTCTGACCTCTGGTCATTTCCTATGTCCACTGTAATTCTTCCTGTCACCGCAGACTGTGGACTCAAAATCTCTATGTTTGAAAATAAAAATGACAGTGTGCGTTTCTGTTACCAAGCTCCAAAAAGGCACAAAAAAGCACCATGAAATCACAATGAAAGTATGATAAGTTGTCTGTAGTTGTCTATACATCTCATGTGTTTAATTCAGTCTCATGATTGCTTGGTGTGATAAACAAGACTGAAATTTAAAAAGTTTTTCACTGAAAATTCTTCAAAATGCTACAATCTCAATCAAATATGGCTCTTCTTGACGAATGACATCAGGCTGGACACACAGGACATCATTAAACATCACTTACATCAAAACTGATGTCTGGTAGCAAATTTAACTTGAGATTGTCAGTGTACAATATTTAGGTCTATTAGTTGATTGAAATACAAAGCAAGCAAAGTTTTGTTTTTCTAGAAAAGTTTGTAATCTGTACCTTTGTTCGTGTTGGCTATTTCATTGTTTTCCTCTTCCATCTCTTTTTTCACTTTAAGTGCCCGGTCTTCCTCATATTTATGTGTATCTTCAGTGGCCTGCTCTCCTAGTTTCTGAGTCGGATCCTCATGTCCCTTCTCTTCATCTTCACTTTTACTTTTATCTGCATTTTTATTTTCCTGATCCCCTAGATTCTGAGACGGATCCACATGTTCCTTCTCTTCATCTTCACTATTATTTTTATTTTCCTGATCCCCTAGATTCTGAGGCGGATCCACATGTTCCTTCTCTTCATCTTCACTATTATTTTTATCTGCATTTTTATATTCCTGGTCTCCTAGATCCTCAGTCGGCTTCTCAGGTTTCTTCTCTTCATCTTCACTATTATTTTTATCTGCATTTTTATATTCCTGGTCTCCTAGATCCTCAGTCGGCTTCTCAGGTTTCTTCTCTTCATCTTCACTATTATTTTTATCTGCATTTTTATATTCCTGGTCTCCTAGATCCTCAGTCGGCTTCTCAGGTTTCTTCTCTTCATCTTCACTATTATTTTTCAGTATCTGACATTTTTTCTCCATTTCTTCTCGGGTTTGTAAGCATTTCTGGATCTCTATTTCTGTGTCTGTTTTATCAGCTTTGCTGTTAGTATTTTCTTCATCTGCATTTTTACTGTTTTTTCGATGTTTTTCTAGTTCTCCTTCAGCTGTGATTATAAATGAAAAGCACAGTCAGGAATTGGTCACTTGTTGCAAAGTCCTGCCTATTTAAATAACTCATCCAATTCTCAAATAATAAAACAACCTTCCATGCAAATTATACAGTATGAACATATTGTTTGGTGTATTCCAGCTTCCAGGTGAAACCAAAAATTAAATGCTCAGAGCCCTAGATGTTTGCGCTTTGAAATCAATGTCTTATGGTGCGTTCAAGTCCTCCTGGGAAGTTCGTACGCACGAGGTGGGAAGTCGTGCTTATAACGGCATGTGCGTTCAAGTCACTTTCGTCGGAGCAAGATGGCGTGTACTTTCTCTTAATTAAAAACACAAAAATCCAGCAATGTTCTTTAACTCTTGTTCTAGAAAATTAAGAACAAAGAAATGTGCATTAGGTATACTTCGTTTTTTTTATGTTTTAAATTATTTTATGAAGCCTCTGCCAACTTTATTGTTACAATTTGCATTGTTATTTTATAATGCCATCATATTATTAGTCGTCGACTGACTTACTGCTCTGTAAATAGAAAAGCCTGACAATATCACAGCTAAATACCTAAGTATTTAATAAGTATTTTATATTCCGCAATGTTAATCACTGACACGCCCCCAACTCGTACAGATCGGGGCTTAAAGAAAATCCCGAGCTCCCCACTGGTATTTACGATGTTGTGGTGGCGTTCATGCGCATTCAACTCGGAAAAACGATCTAAATGAGATGACTTGAACGCACCAATAGCTATCTCTTAATCTTCAACTGAAGCAGATCATGAACAAAACGTAATGTGGTATAACTTACTTTAACAAAAATAATAAAATTAATAAGATATTAAAAGATATAAAAGACGAAACATTAATTTTAAAAGAATTCCAAAGTGAATACAAACTCTTCCCTTATGAAAGGAAAATATATTTACCAATATATTTCTTAAAATATATATTGTGATATATTGTAATATATTATTTTCCCTTTTTATTTTCTAATATATTAATATATTTAAATACATTAAATAATATATTGATGATACATATATTATATAATATATGGCAAAATATACAAATGATTGCCGCTTTCAATATATTGCAATATATTGGAAAAAATAAATATATATAAGAATATATGCCTAATATATTACATGATATTTTCCAATATACTGCAATATATTTTTGTTTCATAAGGGTTAATCCACCATTTTCCAGATTTTACCTGATTTCAGATTGTCTGTCTCTTTGTTTTCCTCTTTCTTCTCTTTTTTCTCTTCGGGTATCTGGTTTTCCTCATTTTTATCTGCATCTTCATTGTCCTGCTCTCCTAGTGTCTCAGGTGTCTTCTTTTCATCTTCACTCTTATTTTCCAGTACCTGACTTTTCTCCTTTTCTTCTTGGGTTTCTAAGAATTTCTGGCTCTCTACTTCTGAGTCTGTTTTTTCAGCTTCACTGTTAGCGCTTTCTTCTGCTTCATCTGCATTTCCGCTGTTTTCCATATTTTTGTATTACCTGTGTTGTCTTTGTTTTTTCCTGTTATAGCAGATTGTGGACTTTTCTTCAAAAGTTTTTGTCCTTCATGAGTTTCATCTTCATTCTCCAATTCACTTTCCTGATCAAATTTTTTATCAGCAATAGATTCTTTTGGAGCAGTAAGTAAAATACAAAAAAAAATATATATATTTCATTATATAAATGCTCATGCTCTATTAATTCCCTTATATAAATTTTCAAACATTCTTATCCTACCTTTTCCACGTTCAAGCACAGCAGGGTTTGCACTGCCTGCAAACAAAACCATTAAAGAAACAGTTTATAGCATCTAGCATCAAACTCTCAAGGTATTTTGTTGAATGATTTACTAGCTCACCTGTGGCGCAGTCTTGCAGATTAAAGTCTGTGGTCCTGCTTCCAGCTTTATTCTTCACAGTGCAGGTAAAGACTGAGTTAAGGTTTTCCTCCTGTTCATTTACAACAAGTGTTGGCCCTGGCTGTTTTACATCAGATCCACTCCATTCATAGCTCGGCTCAGTCTGGGATTCCACTGAACAGAACAGTTTTTTCACATTTGAAGTCTCGTTCACTTCACAGGTTACCAGAGGCTCTGGCAGAGCATCTAAGACACAGAAGCAGGCAGATATTTAGTGATAACCAGCTGATATTTTGTCATTTTGAGATTATCAGTCAACAATTAAAATTTACAAAACAAAAATGACCTTTTCAGTGACTAATGTACTTTCTGTGTTGTAAATTTTTTTACTGTGAACTGAAATTAAAATGAAATAAATTAATCTAATTTACACTACTCTCATTCCATTCCTCTTTCATACTAGAAACTAAAAAAAACCATCAGTTGACAATTAGATACAAGATACAACACCTAAACTTTATGGATGCCACCGTAAAGTAGGTCTAAGTGCATGCTGTTCATGTTTTCTCCAATTTGTACTGAAAATCATTGTTAAAGGAAGTCAAACAGTTAGACCTGATATATACTGTCAATTCACAATAATCCACTGTAGGAGACTACTAGGTACAAATCTGCACATAATCATCTGATATATATAGATAGCTTACCCAAAACTGTCAAAGTATGACTGGAGGTATGAACCTTCTTACTGATCACAATTTCAGACTGATATGTGCCACTGTCTTGGTCTTTAAGTTTTCTTATTGTGAGCTGTCCTGTTTCAAAATCAAGATCTACACGGTCTGTAAATGAGCCAAAAGTCTCCATCTCACTCCCGTCATACTCCAGAACCTTGTTTCCATTATGTGTCCACAGTATTTCTTCAGGTTTTCCATGGATGACTGGATTTAGTTTGATATCGTTTCCACTTTCGCCATATTCATCACAGAAAACTAAATCTAAAGCAGATGAAAAAAAAATCCCATTAGTGAAACAACATCTTACACCCTGTGGGGGAATCTCAGAAAAAAATATCCGGGCCATCAATAAAGATAAATACAAAACGTTATATTATGATGAAAGATTATCAAGCGTGTTTAATAATATATAGCGAAATACACTTGGACACAGTAATGTATTACTACTGAGTGACACTGATTGTCATTAATGCAATAAAGCAATCTCTACTACATAACAGATATTGTAATACAATGTTTGTAATTGGTCAAATTAAATTGAATAATAACAAGGAACACACACACAACCGTTTTTGGCTCACAACAAATATTTTCAACAAACAACAAATCAGTATTTAAGAAATCATTATAATATTATCAGTGGTTTTATGCTTTATTTATCTGTACAAAAGATCAAAGAACAAATTCAGTATCAAGTTCAGTGTAAGTCCCTGATTTAAAGAGAGCAGAGTTTACAGGCTATTACTCGTTCATCTTTTAATCTTGTTATTCTGGCTTCAACTATGCCTTAATGTTACTCTATTGTCTAAAATAATTCGAAACCAACTCCAGAAATCTTTAACTAGGCCTGCGACTCAGTAAATAAATATTTCCGTGAATACCTGTCGTCGTTTCGACAAACCGGACACTTGCACCTGGCGGGTCTAAAATAGTATTTCCTTGTATTATAAGTTACTTCGTTTAAAAAGATACTACATGCTACGAGTTACTACATGTTAATAGATTTCGGACTTACCTTGATACAAACAGAAACATGTAACATAAACCAAAAACATAACATCTGCCATCTTCACTCGATAGTGTTTCTTCTGTGTGGGAAGAGCTTCTTAATGGCTATTTGAAAGGTAAAACACATTTGCTACATGAATCGTCGAGGCAAAGCAGGACGATAAAAAATAAAAAAATAAATAAAAGCAGGCCAATTAAACATTTAAAAGTTGCCACAGTGTTCTGAGGCAGTGAGAAAAGAAAGTAAAAGTCCCCGACGAAAGGTCTCGAGCGACCTTTGAAGTGGGCGGAGCCAGAAGGTGAACGCACCTTTATGATTGCATCGATCAGTAACCAAACAGGCTCCTGTTCCTGCTGTGTTTTCATACTTCTTCCATGGCAATTGTCACACTAAAATTCAGCTGGTCATTGATACATGAGCCATGTTCATTTGATCTGTTAAGTGACATCTGTACATGAATGATATTGCACCCTATCTGGAGTTATATACTGTACATTCAACCTTGGGATTGCATAATATAGTTGCATTATATTTGTCCCTATCTTCACATTTCCTCCAGATGGCAGCATTGCATCAAAAGAATGGCAGCATCTCATGTGCAGCTGCACTGGTTTTGGAAACCTAATTGTGTATGTATGTGTGTGTATATATATATATATATATATATATATATATATATATATATATATATATATACTTTTTCATATTTTTAAGGGAGTCTCTTCTGCTCATCAAGGTTGTATTTATTTGATTAAAAAAAAAAATACAAGAAAAGCTGTAATATTGTGAAATCTTTAGCGATTTCTAATATTGGTTTCCTATTTTAATTAATTTATTTCTGTGACACAGTGCTGAATTTTCAGCATCATTACTGTCAGATGCTCCTTCAGAAATCATTCTAATATGCTGATTTATTATCAGCGTTGAAACTGTTGTGCTGCTTTATATTGTTTTTTGGAACCTGTGATACTTTTTTCTTTGATTCTTTGATGAATACAAAGTTAAAAAGAACAGCATTTATTCAAAATATAAATATTTTCGAACAATACAAGTCTTTACTATGACTTTAAAAGTTAACACATCCCTCCTGAATAAAAGTATTAAAGGGATAGTTCACCCAAAAATTATGTCATTAATAACTTACCCTCATGTTGTTCCAAAGTCCTAAGACCTCCGTTTATCTTTGGAACACAGTTTAAGATATTTTAGATTTAGTCCGAGAGCTCTCAGTCCCTCCATTGAAGCTGTGTGTACGGTATACTGTCCATGTCCAGAAAGGTAAGAAAAACATCATCAAAGTAGTCCATGTGACATCAGAGGGTCAGTTAGAATTTTTTTGAAGCATCGAAAATACATTTTGGTCCAAAAATAGCAAAAACTATGACTTTATTCAGCATTGTCTTCTTTTGTCTTCGTGTGTCTTAATTTGATTAATTAAAAATCTATTTCAACCATGTTAAACCGTTGCTGTATTGTGGGGTGTAACAGCGCAACATATAATCGCCATGGTGAAAATAAAATGAGAATGGATTAACTTTACACCACTTTCCGGCTTGGAGGCGCTACCACGGAGACCATAACATCTGAATATTAATTTATAAAGCTTAAGTAAACATTGAAAATAAGGGAAATTTCCCTGGATACTCATCCAAAATACGGGAAATTTCAACATTCATCTTTCTGTTGCTATCCCTCTGCTGACAGCAGAAATCCGTACTACAAAACTGCTGCATTAACTAACGTTAATCGATTTGTGAAGCTAGGTCTAACGTGACTTTAGATACAGATTGGCATGAAATAGTGCTCTCACAACAACCACGCTGTTATCTTAAAAAGTCCAACATCACGCTAAGGTTGCTTTCAATTAAGCAAAACGATGCTTTGAAAACATCTGTTCACTGGAAAGGCAAGGAGTAACAACAGGACAACAGCACGGAGACTTGACAGGTCCGATTGAAGGGCTAACGGGATATTTTACAGGAAAATAAAAGACAGCGGATAAGAGCTCAAATACGTGAAAACCCCAGAAAAAAACGGGAGGGTTGACAGCTACTAACTACACTTTTGAAACACAGTTAAAAGTCCATGTGTGAATGGTTGTTAGTATTGTGTTATTTTTTGGTATTACTCAATAAAAATGTGTTATTCTATGTTATTTACTTAATATGGTATTATCTTACTTATAATATTATGCATAACTATGACAGAAAGCAATATACTGATCAATATGCTGAGTTATTCCCAAATACTGGTTGTCATGAAAAGGGTCAGGTGTATAAAAGCCCTCCCATAGGGCAGTACTAGTAGTGTTGAACAGGATTGGACATAAAAGACCTTCCACTGGGAGATCCTGGTAATATTCCACTAAGTTGTATCTGTGAACTAAACTGACCTCTGTAATGCACCTGTGAACTAAAATAACCCTGAGAACTTTGTGTGATTTCCAAGTGTTGACATCAGTAGTAAACAGACTTGGAGAGATGTCTCATGTCATCATAGCCAACCAATAGGGAGAGATTGTTTAATTGTTGATTTGGCCGAATTCCATCATTAAGCGATAAGGGGTGGCAAACTTGGCGGGCAATGCCAATTAAAAACCGGAACTACCAAATAAGGTATGGAGATAGAGGTATAAAATGAGTGCATGGACAGACAGAAGATTCAGATGCAGTACACGGCATCTCGGCTTTGTTGCTGTGTTCAATAAAGTCTATATTCTGACACCTGGACCCCGTCTCCTGAGCCTTATTAATTTGACTGAAGAAATTCATCATCAGCACTAAGACACGACATTAGCACTAACGGATACTAAACTAGCAGCTAGGTAGAGCGCAGCTTACCTTTGTCCGGATTACTGTATACTGTTTGACGGTCCTATGATATGCAGCTCCTGAACCTAACCATTTGTGAAATGTACATGAGTGTCACGCTGTCTGGTCTCTGTTTCCCTGAGTCTCCACTAGTGGTCTCACTTTCCCATAGGCACCTCACCGCAAGCACTAGAATTCCCACAAAGCCTTGTCCCTTCATCTCAGTAATTGCACTCCTGTTAATTGCACTTCACTTGATAGTCATTACCCTGCCTATATTAACCGGTCTGTTTCTGTTTGTTTTCATGGAGTCCTTTCTTTCCGTCACCCAGTTTCCTCGCCTTCCGAGTTCCTAATTCCTGTTCCTGTTCCTTTCCTTGTTTGTTTGTTTGGTTGTTTTGGATGGATTTTTGGTTTTGACCCTCTGCTTGTTGGATTCTGAATTTGGATTACCCATTAAACTCACACTGCGTTTGGATCTCTCGTCTCCTGTGTTTCCCTGGGTTCCCGAACGTAACAGAAGGACTCCATCATGTCGAGATCCAGCGGTGTGGGACTTCATTCCCGTTCCCCAGCCAGTATGGTGTAGCGGAGGGCAAAATTCATAAGATTAACCACCCTCCGACAAGAGGGGAATGAGGTGGGTGCTATGGCACATGTGTTGTGGACCCTGGCGGATGGTATGGGATATATTGATGTGGCCCTAAAAGACATTTTCAAAACCGGTCTGGATGATCCGGTGCCTCGAAAGTAAATGGATCAGTTGGACGCTTTTAATTTCTGGGAATTCATGTTCTACCTACAACATCGGCTTCCGTGGGATACCCCAGCCACTTGTGTCTCTCCCGGTGGGATGGCCGATTCTACACCGGTTTCTACAAACAGGAGGACCGCCAGCCCAGCACCAGTGCACAGTATGGTCGCCAGCCCAGCGCCACAGCACAAGTTAGGCCGCCGGCCCAGCGCCACTGCACAAGATGGCCTCCGGCCCAGCGCCACTGCACAAGGTGGTCGCCGGCCCAACGCCACGGCGCAAGATGGCCACCAACCCAGTGCCACAGTGCAAGATGGCCGCCTGCCCAGTGCCAAGCACAAGGTGGCCACCTGCCCAGCGCCACAGCACAAGTTGGCCGCCGGCCCAGCACCACTGCCCAAGATGGCCCCCGGTCCAGAGACATGGCACAAGATGGCCGATTGTCCAGCGCCTCTGCACAAGATGACAGCCACAGTTGACCCTCCAGAGTCGAGTCAGGTTCCTGTTGACCCTCCAGAGTCGAGTCAGGTTCCCGTGAGTCAGGTCAAGTCACCACTGACACTCCAGAGTCAGGTCAAGTCACCGCTGACACTCCAGAGTCAGGTCAAGTCACCATTGACACTCCAGAGTCAGGTCAATTCACCGTTGACACTCCAGAGTCAAGTCAAGTCACCGTTGACACTCACCAGTATTCTTCATGGGCAAAGTCAAGTCACCGACTATCTTCATGGGCAAAGGCAAGTCACCATTGATCCTCGTGAACAAATGCAAGTCACCAATCATCTTCATGAGCAGAGTCAGGTCAACAATGATTTTCTTGAGCAGAGTCAACTCACCATTGATCTTCCTGAATCCAGTCTAAACACCACTGAACTACCAGAGTCTCTCCACGTCTCTGCTGAACTACCAGAGTCTCTCCACGTCTCTGCTGAACTACCAGAGCCTCTCCACGTCTCTGCTGAACTACCAGAGCCTCTCCACGTCTCTGCTGAACTACCAGAGCCTCCCCACGTCTCTGCTGAACTACCAGAGCCTCTCCTCGTCTCTGCTGAACTACCAGAGCCTCCCCACTACTTGGCGGAACTACCAGAGCCTCTCCTCATCTCTGCTGAACTACCAGAGCCTCCCCACATCTCTGCGGAACTTCCAGAGCCTCGTCATGTCTCAGCCAAACTCTCTGAGCACTCGACTGATCCCTTTCATGGCCACGGAGGCCACCCTTAACTTGTTCATGTTCTCTGTTTCAGACTTGCGTAACCAGACTTGCTCTCCTGTGTCATCGATCCCACTGTGGTGGTCTTCTGCGCCGCCCTGGTGGGCTTCTGTCTTGACCACACGGCTGTGGTGGTCTTCTGTCTCGACCGCACGGATGTGGTGCTCTTCTGCCCCGCCCTGGTGGGCTTCTGTCTCGACCGCAAGGATGTGGTGGTCTTCTGCGCCACCCTGGTGGGCTTCTGTCTCGACCGCACGGATGTGGTGGTCTTCTGCGCCGCCCTGGTGGGCTTCTGTCTCGACTGCACGGATGTGGTGGTCTTCTGTGCCGCCTTGGTGGGCTTCTGTCTCGACCGCATGGATGTGGTGGTCTTCTGCGCCGCCCTGGTGAGCTTCTGTCTCGACCGCACGGATGTGGTGGTCTTCTGCGCCGCCCTGGTGGGCTTCTGTCTCGACCGCATGGATGTGGTGGTCTTCTGCGCCGCCCTGGTGAGCTTCTGTCTCGACCGCACGGATGTGGTGGTCTTCTGCGCCGCCCTGGTGGGCTTCGGTCTCGCCGCATGGCTCCAATTCCACCTTGAACTTTCTGTTCCCTCCTGGACTTGTGTTTTGTTTTAGTTTTTTTTGCACTTCTTATCTCTGTTTCCCTATATTACCTGGCCCTCCGCCCCTCCCCCTGGTCCTCCGCAGCTCCACCTCCCTCCTGGTCTCTGTGTTCCTTGGTCTGTTCTTGTGTTCGGGTGGAGCATCTGGTAAGCTGCTCCGTGGAGGAGGGGGTAATGTCACACTTTCTGGTCTCTGTTTCCACTAGTTGTCTCACTTCTCCATAGGCACCTCACCGCAGGCACTACAATTCCCACAAAGCCTTGTCCCTTCATCACAGTAATTGCACTCCTGTTAATTGCACTCAGGTGTCTTCACTTGATAGTCATTACCCTGCCTATATTAACCAGACTGTTTCTGTTTGTTTTCATTGAGTCCTTTCCGTTACCCAGTTACCTCGCCTTCCGAGTTTCTAATTCTTGTTCCTGTTCCTTTGGTTGTTTTGGATGGATTTTTGGTTTTGACCCTCTGCTTGGACTCTGAATTTGGATTACCCATTAAACTCACACAGTGTTTGGATCTCTCGTCTCCTGTGTTTCCCTGGGTTCACGAACGTAACAATGAGACTCCAATGACTTGTAGCTTCGGAACTATTCTGAAGTGTAGGCGCTCACAAAACAAAGTGAAAAGTGACGTGACATTCAGCCAAGTATGGTGACCCATACTCAGAATTTGTGCCCTGCCTTTAACCCATCCGAAGTGCACACACACAGAGCAGTGAACACACACACACACACACTGTGAACACACAAACGGAGCAGTGGGCAGCCATTTTTGCTGCGGCGCCCGGGGAGCAGTTGGGGGTTCGATGCCTTGCTTAAGGGCACCTCAGTCGTGGTATTGAGGGTGGAGAGAGCACTGTACATGCACTCCCCCCACCCACAATTCCTGCCTGCCCAAGACTCGAATTCACAACCTTTCAATTGCCAGTCCGACTCTTTAACCATTAGGCCACGACTTCAAACAAGGCAGCCTAAGATATCTGTAATGCAAAAGTGCGGCAGCAAGTCTTCGTCGGTACTCCACTATTTGTGGGGAATTTCATATGGATCCAAACCGTTAATATTCCCGATTTTGTCCACCTACTGGTCTCTGGCATCCCTATTTAGTGTATTCCTATAAACCCCACAACATTTTCGAGATTTAACTTTTTTCTTTCTCCCAACTCTGCTTCTTTTTGTTCAAGTTGCTGTATGTTTACATTCGCGAGGCCATCAACATGGCCGCCACGTCCCAGAATGCAACGCCACACCCAAGCCCTGTTTTTTTTTTTATCTTATGATGCTAGCTCACTATCGGATAAAGCTAGCATTGCACCCATTCTGAATTAAACAAATAATTTTAAATCTAGTAACATTTAGGCCGCGTGTCCACCAAAGCGTTTTTCCCTGCAGCTAGCGTATTTTTTCAGTTGATCTCAATGGGAGTGCCGCATTTTTTAAAATGCTAACCGAGCGCCGAGCGTTCGGGCGTTTTTTTTTTCGCGCCGAGAGATGAAGTATGTTCAACTTTGGATAAAACGCTGCGCTCATCAATGTCACTTTCTACTCAGCTGACCAATCAGAGTGCAGGAGGGGCAGGCCAAATTCCACACCAATCAACTGTCACAACTGTTATTTTGTTATGACGACGTGTCAACAAGCGCAACAATAAGAAAAATGGAATAGAAATTAATATTGCTGGTTTCTGAGCATCCAGAGCATTTAAGTCAGAAAAAAATGATTTACCAAATCAGATACAAGTAACAGTTTAGCGGTTATTCCTTATCTGATTTGGTAAACAATTTTTTTTTCTGACTAAACTGCGCTGGATTCTCAGAAACCAGCAATATTACTTTATATTCCATTTTTCTCGTTGTTGCGCTTGTTGACACGTCGATGTAACAAATAACAGTTGTGACAGTTGATTGGTGTGTAATTTGGCCTGCCCCTCCAGCACTCTGATTGCTGACTAGAAAGTGACATTGATGAGCGCAGCGTTTTATCCAAAGTTGAACATTCTTCAACTCTAGACGCAAAAAAAAAAAAAGCCAAATGCTCAGCGTGAATAAGACGCTCAGCGCTTGGCACGCTCATGGCGTTTTAAAAAAAATGCGGCACTCCCATTGGGAAAACCTGAAAAAATACTCTAGCTGCGGGGAAAAACGCTTTGGTGGACACGTGGCCTTAAGGTTACTAGATTTATAATTATTTTTAATTCAGAATGGGTGCAATGCTACCTTTTTTTTCTCAGAATTACGTAAGATGGCTAATTTACAACTAACAATCCGATAGTGAGCTAGCATCATAAGATAAAAAAACAACCACTATTGACAGACCAAGATTATAATAAAAGTGACTGTCCGATTCTAGGATAAACACTTATTCAGTAGCAGTAAATTAAGTGTACCAAACATTAATAAATCTTGAGGTAAAATAATAGGAAGGATCACTCTAGCTGTGTCCCAAAGTTGAGTGTACGCACTTCGAAGGCCACGGACTTCGAAGAGCAGAGGTGCGTTCCATTCAACCGTAAGTGTTCTGCGAAGTGGACTTCACAGGGAATTCCGCCATCTTAAGTGAGATTCCAATCCGAAGGGAGCGAACATGTTCAGTTCGAAGGGCACTGCGCACGGCACAGGGAATAAGGGAACAACGATACATCCCTTCACAGGAAGTGGAGAGCGATTATCCCCCAACTGTCATTGCGCGCAGCACAACATCACCAGTCAGAACGGCCGTCTTTGTTCATAATAGGTGTGTTCCACATCGGCTGCGGCTGGATGCAACCGATCGGCGAGAGTAGCCGCATGCAGGTGGGGAGGAGCTGCAAACGGAGATATGAAGCCGGACACGTTGTGGCTCCCGTAGTTTGCTGCAATTACGTCAGTCATGGCAGATCACATGGCGATTGCTTACTTGATCGCGTTTAAATGTGTGTATAAGTGGTGTTTTGGAAGGGTCTTCCAAAACAAGATAACATATTGGATATATACTTAAGCAGTATGACATGGGTGTTTCTGCTTATACAAAATGATAAAAGTAACCTATAAAAAAATTCCCTGGTGGGTTATGTGTTTTTTAAGAAGGTTTCAGCAACAGGATTTACAGTACCCTCCTGCTGAGCTCTTTTTAACATTTTAAACATAACACCACTGATTTTCATATACAGAAAAGCACAATTATGTTGGATTTATATTGTGATTTAGACCAACTATTTGAAAGTGAACAGAATGTTGTCAAGTTGTTAAGTTGAAGTTACAGCAAGTTGTTAGCAGTTTGCTAACCACAAGCAGGTGAAGTATAAACACAGCAAAATAAACTAGAGAATATGAAGAAACCAAACAAATGGAGGAACATAATGTATTATGTATCATTTGTATAGGAGCATACATTTATGACCACATTAGATTGTGTATGTTTTTTAAGATTAACATTTTAGTTATTAAAAATGCTCATTTGAATAGGTTATGCTGCTGAATACTGTAAAATGTCTGTATAAAAAAGAAAGTCATGCAAAATAAACATACACAAACAATAAAGTAAATACAGTAAAACAATATTTAATAAATATGATTTATAAGATGAAGATGACATAAAAACGTATTGAACTGTTTTAAAATTTCATATGAGAATTTCTGAAACTGAAGTCGACTCGCAATAAACTTGAAACGCCCGTCATCGGTGTCATCAGTGAATCCAGCCAATCGTGGATCAGTTGTGTCGTCATCAGAACCTGTGCAGCCGCTCTTCAGAAGCTGCGCTGGATGAGTTCTCCGGCTACTCTCGAATCGCTCTCGCGGTACTTTGATGGCACACGTCACAGTCACGTGGCGTCAGCGCTGTATCAAGTCGGACAAAATTTCTAACCGGCATGCACTGCTTCAAGTCAGCCGACGATCGGTTTGCGCAGAGCTCCATGAAGTCGAACAAGCCTATTCATTACGGATTGTAAAAAGGTATGATAATGTTAAAGCGACTAGAAGCAAATGAGGCTCTGACACTTTTCTTTATTTTTTCTTTATTTAAAGTTATTCGCTGTCAAAGTGACGCCAAAATGAATGGGAGGTCAATGGGATGCTAACGCAAGTGAAGTTCTGCAACACGATGGCAGCACCCGGCCGACTTCAACTTCCGGTCGGCTTCCTTGCCGCCTGTATGCAATAGAGATCGCTAACACATGTGACCAACTGGGCGGCAACGTCATCAGAACACAAAGAATTATGGGTATGTTTGGCCAGTTAACATGGTCTGGCATAGCAGGCTAGTAACGAGCGAGTAACACGGCCCCTTTACTTTTTAATATGCGTTATTGTAAACTGTACAATTTAACCTCAGTGTGTTATGATGCACAAATAAAGATACAGAATTGATCAATTTTGCCGTTTATTACTGTAACAGGTGATATGCAATATGCATAACACTGATAATGCAGGAGATGTGGTTCATGCATAGGTAACATTTAATGTAAGTCTGTCAAATCGATTAATCACATCCAAATAAAAGTTGTTTATATAACGTACATTTCTGTATATTTATATATATATATAAATGCACATACATACGTGTGTATATATCAGACCAAAGGGACAATCCTTCTTTTCCTTCTTACTGCTGTTAACCAAGCTATGTGACGCCGCTTTGTTAACTCGGAGACCTGAGATCAAGGTGCGGTTTTCCAGCGGGAAAGCTGAAAAATCTCACTCCATTCAAATTATTTTTCCATGCCGATCATGAGTATGAGTATGGCAGTTAATTACACAACAAGGTTTTACCATTGTAACTTATTATTTTAGCTGTAGAGAGCAAACAAAATAGTCTATTATCAATCCAATACAATACATACAGCAGCGCTCGTGTCCTAAAGTCCCAGAATGCATTGCGTTGCTGACGTCATGTTCCCAGACTCTATTGTAATGGGCTCCTCACTGGCCTTCCCAAAAAGACCATTAGACAGCTGCAGCTCATCCAAAACGCTGCTGCCAGGATTCTGACTAGAACCAGAAAATCTGAGCATATCACACCAGTCCTCAGGTCCTTACACTGGCTTCCAGTTACATTTAGGATTGATTTTAAAGTACTTTTACTCGTGTATAAGTCACTAAATGACCTAAGACCGAAATATATTGCAGATATGTTCACCGAATATAAACCTAACAGAGCACTCAGATCACTTGGATCAAGTCAGTTAGAAATACCAAGGGTTCACACAAAACAAGGGGTGTCTGCCTTTAGTTACTATGCCACCCGCAGTTGGAATCAGCTTCCAGAAGAGATCAGATGTGCTAAAATACTAGTCACATTAAAATCTAGACTCAAAACGCATCTTTTTAGCTGTGCATTTATTGAATGAGCACTGTTCAATGTCCGAACTGATTGCACTATATTTTTACGGTTTTATTTTATTTTATTTTTTATGTAAATCATTTTCTAACTGTTTTTAAATGTTTTAATCATTTTAAAAGTTTTAAAATTGCTT
The DNA here is from genome assembly GCF_023724105.1 of Carassius gibelio. NCBI lineage: Eukaryota > Metazoa > Chordata > Actinopteri > Cypriniformes > Cyprinidae > Carassius > Carassius gibelio. Next base: position 5,958,531 of record NC_068404.1, on the reverse strand, counting down.
GTTTTATTTTTGTTAGTATTTTTCTTCATGATTATTTTACTTTCTTTTATGTAAAGCACTTTGAATTACCATTGTGTACGAAATGTGCTATATAAATAAACTTGCCTTGCCTTGCCTTACATATTAGATGTGATATGGTGTATAATTCTAACATGACGCCTTCACAACAATACGGACACATATTGGTCAAAGCACAGCACACAACCACAATTTTATCCATCATGTGTGGCGGAGTGTTATCGAAGGTAATCTTGGCCTCCTTACCACTGCTATCCATGCCATTCGTTGCCTTTTTGTCACCTCCGAAACATGGCTTGTACTATTATTTTTCCGCGCTGGAAAACGATAAAAGGATATTCCGTTCTTATGCCACTTCTATCGTGAGATAGACTATTGCAGTTTATAACACAGCAGATAGACGGCATCTTGAACACTGCGTTCTTCCCTCCATGCAAAGAAGTCTGGCACCTAATGTTTGTGCCGCGGATTCCCAAAATGCTTTGCGTTCATCACTGGGAATACGTCATGATGACGACACATTAGCAATCTCTATTATATGACCATTTATTAAAAACACATATATACACAGTTAACCAAATAAAAAGTTTATTTTCACATTTGCATGACAGTTACAGCAGGGCTTAAATTCTGTTAATAGTCAAGTAATAGCAGCAATAGTCAATTAAAGTGTGTAATAAACATACTGTAATAAATGTGGGGGAGTATTCATTTTGATTGGCTTTGATCTTGCCTACGTGAACTTTACACAGCGCATTCTTTCATATTGATGGAAGGAGAGACTGATTGGACTCACCTGGAGTAGAGGTAATTTAAGAGACAATGTGAAGAGGAAAGGTGGCGATGGTGGGAGTTTTGGCTTTTGCGTTCGAGGGAAAAACGGGGGACGCTTTTTGGGTTGCTCGAGACCATTAGGGTTTGTCCGGCAACGAAGATAGCGAGTTAGATCGTATTTGTTGGGTTTAGTAAGATAGTGGGGGGATTTTAGGAACGCAAGCTTTTTGGTTAATGGATGCTTCTGAGAAACAGCGCTGTTGGAAAAGGATGTATCAGTATTACTTACGCTGTGAATCTTAAACGAGTTTGTGCTGCATTGAAAGAACTTACCAGTACCTTTATTGGACTCTAAAATAAATTTGTGCTGTGCGACGAGGATTCCTCAGGCCTTGTGATTCATAAGAAGACCTGCTGTACAGAGGGGACTTGTCAGCACTATCGTCGTTAGATTTTCACTGTCGTGACTGCTTGAACTGGGATAAAATACAGGAGTGCACGTGCTGTTTTTGAGGACGCCGACTTGGCAGGGCTGATCCCTTTCCGTAGACCCCAGGGTGGGGTCTTGATTCCAGGAAACGGGGAAGTGTTTTATACTTTAATTTTTTGTGTTTATGTGTGAGAATGTATGTTGTAGTTGTGAGTTTTTAAACGTTCTACGAACAACTCCGTGCTTACTGAGCTGGGGGAAGCGCTGAATTTTCACTGTGTAATATGATTAGTGTTTGATCACGATTTGATTGTGCTGTGGGACCACTAGAGTGCAGTGCCGTGTTGGAGTGTCATTGGTGTATTGCCGTTTGCTCTAGCAAAAGACGTACAGAGTTAATGTTTGTTGAATCTAATATGATGTTTATTTAAATCGTGTTTCTTTTCTAATAATCAACAAATATTTGTTACCTGTGAAGAACTGGTGGTATGACATACCTGTGGTCCTCCATATAGGTCTGGTAAAACCCCCCTCATAAATAAACAAAAAAAGGAGCGGTTATTACACTGGTGGCAGCGTTGGGATAGTAATCAGCTAAAATGGAGGATGAGGGTATGTCTGTGTCACAATTAGGTGCAAATTTTCCAGCTTCAAGTAGCGTTATGGCAGCTGCTACTGCTAATGTAAACCCAGTTTCTCGCCCACTTTTTATGCCTGAGACCTTTACAGGGGTAGGAAGGGAATGGTCGGATTGGTCTGAACAATTTGAAATGGCTGCCCAAGTAAACGGGTGGAATGATTAGCTTAAGTTAAAGTTTGTCTTTGTTATTTTCGGGTCGAGCCAGAGATATTTATGGCGGATTGCCTAGTGAAGCAAAGAATAATTATGTTCTTTTGAAAGATGCAATGGGTAAGTGTTTGGAGCCATGCGAGAGTGCAGATTGGAATCGGGTGAGCTTTTCTTCTCGATGCAGGCTCCCTAATGAGACGGCTCATGAGTTTGGTAACGCATTAAGACGCTTAATTCATAAAGCTTACCCTTCTGCTGATGCTGCTACTCAAGATTTACTGGCTCGTGACCATTTTGTTGCCCATGTAGGCAGTGGTGATATGCGTATACATCTTCGCAGCGCAAAACCTGCCACTTTAGAAGGTGCAATTAACTTGGCATCTGAATTGGAGCTTATTCGGAATTTAGAACACACACATTGTTCAGACTTGAAAGTTCGTGGTCTGAGTGCTCAGAATTTGTATTCTGATAATAAGCTCGAAGTTTTACTGGGCATGGTGGAAGAATTGCGTCAAGAAGTTAAAGCATTACAGGTTACTGTAAAGGATATGCAGGCGAAGAATAGTCCGGTCTCTGCACCTGCCACTCCCCTGATGAGTGTACAGGAGCCACAGGTCCTTTTGCGGACCGATACATGCTGGGAATGTGGTTGTACTAGACATCTGCGCAGGAATTGTCCTTATTTGCAGGGAAACTGGAAGGGGCAGGCACAGTAGGCCAAATGCCTGCCCCTACGGCCGCGTCAGATAAATTGGCCTCAGTTTCTACAACCGGTGCTGGAGTATTTTTGACAGGTAAAATAGGTGGGTGTGAAACACGTTTGTTGATTGATACGGGGGCACAGGTTTCAATTGTTCCCAAGCAGTTTTGGTTAAATGTCACTAATGGAAGGTCTAGCTTAGACGGCTATCAAGGCAGAGTAGCTGTGGCCAATGGTGGAGAGATGTCCATTCTGGGTCGCTGGCAGACTGTGTGCCAGTTTGATTCATTGGCTGTGATTGCAGAGTTTTTGGTGGCTGATGTTACCCCCCAAGAATTGCTGCTGGGAACAGATTTCCTCTCTAAATTTGGGGCAGTTATTGATTTGGGGGAAAAATGTTGCCGGTTAATGGGAAAAAAGCTTCCCCTGTTTAGTGAAGGTGGTAGTGTACAACCCAAAGTAGTTAGGGTACAGGAGGATGTCATGTTGCCTCCTCGAACTGAAGTCATTGTGCCTGGTAAGGTGGAAGGACTACTGCCACAACATTATGAGGGTATGGTTGAGCCTTTTTCTCTTATGCTTCCATCGTGTGATGTTTTGGTGGCTCGAGTGGTTTGTAAGGTTGAGGAAGGGGTGGTACCCATGCAAGTCGTTAATGTGTCAGATGACCATTGTGTTTTAAAGCAAAATATGAAGATTGGTACTTTTTTTCCAGATGTAGAGGTAGGCGATTAACTACAGAGCCGAATGACCCAATTTCCTCCCTTCCTTTGACTGTTGACTATTTAGTGTCACACTTTGGGTTGAGGGAGCAGAAGTTTGACTCTATTCAAATGCGGGCAATTGAGGATTTATTACACCGTAATTTGTTTGTATTTAGTAAAGGGGATACTGATCTTGGGAGAACTCATCTTGCTTCCCATAAGATAGACACTGGTTCTGCACAGCCTGTTAAACTGCCCCCTCGTCGTGTTCCCTTGCACCTCCAGCAGGAAGTGGCAGAGCAGATTAAACAGATGCAAGATAATGGCATTATCCGTCCGTCATGTAGTCCGTGGGCAGCACCTGTGGTGTTAGTTAGGAAAAAGGATGGCAGTCTCCGTTTTTGCGTGGATTATCGCAAGTTAAATGATGTTACAAAGAAGGATGCATACCCACTCCCTAGGATTGATGATGCACTTGATAATTTAACAAATGCTTGCTGGTTTTCCACTTTAGACTTAGCAAGTGGTTACTGGCAGGTGGAAGTTGATCCTCAGGATAGACCCAAGACTGCATTTATTACCCGTCAGGGTTTATTTGAATTTAATGTTTTAAGTTTTGGGTTATGCAACTCTCCAAGTCCGTTTCAGCGTCTTATGGATGTTGTTTTGGCTGATTTACAGTGGACTACTTGTTTAGTGTACTTAGATGATATTATTGTTTTTGGACGAACTTTTCAAGAACATCTTCAGAGACTTGATGAGGTGTTCTCTAAACTCCGTTACGCTAATCTAAAGGTTAAGCCTTCTAAGTGTACCCTTTTTGCCTCCCAAGTACGATATTTGGGACATGTTATCTCTGCTGAGGGAGTGATGGCAGATCCATCTAAAATAGAGGCAGTTCTGGCTTGGCCTACACCTAAGACTCAAACTGAGGTGAGAAGTTTTTTAGGCCTGGCCTCTTATTATAGGAGATTTATTAAAGGGTTTGCGGAGATCGCTCGCCCCTTACATCAGCTTACAGAAAAAGGGAAAAGATTTTGCTGGGGGGAAGAGTGTCAGGAGGCCTTTCAGCAGTTAAAAATGTGTCTCACTATTGCCCCTGTTCTGGCTTATCCAGATCCTAAAAAGCCCTTTATTTTAGACACTGATGCTAGTGATGTGGGGATTGGGGCTGTATTGTCTCAAGAAGAAGGGGGCTTGGAGCGGGTGGTGGCTTACGCTAGTCGAGCTTTGACTAAACAGGAACGGAAGTATGCCACCACAAAGAAGGAGCTCCTTAGCGTAGTGACCTTTACCAAGTATTTTAAACACTATTTGTTAGGGAGGGAGTTTGTGTTGAGAACCGATCATAGCTCATTGCGTTGGCTGCATAACTTCAGTGGGTTGGAGGGGCAGTTGGCTCATTGGGTTGAGCAACTGGCCAACTTCGAATATAAAATCATTCATAGACCAGGAAAACAGCATGCCAATGCGGATGCTTTGTCAAGGCTCCCTGGATTAGTCAGGGAAGACATTAGGGAGGGGAGTGGTAATTTCCCTCAGCCTAAGGGACAAGTGACCGTTCGGGCAGTGAGTGAAGCAGAGGGAACGGGGGGTACCTTAAGAGATCTGGTGGGGAGTGAGGATGAGTTGGTTAAGGCTCAACAAAGGGACCCTGATATTCAGCTGCTCATTCGTCTGAAAAGTGTGTTAGAGGATAGTAGTAGGGAAGTGGAGGGAAACCAGCCTCTTGTTAAATATTTGCCAGTGTGGGACCAATTGCAGGTCCAGAATCAGCGGTTGGTGAGAATACCTCCTGCTAATTCCGATGCTGCTTCTGTGATACAGGTGGTTTTACCAAGAAATTTGGTTCCAGGGGTGTTGTTTATGTTGCATAATACAATCACTGGAGGGCATTTAGGGATTCAGAAGTTACAAGCTAAGGTAAAGGATCGTTTCTATTGGCCTGGGTGGTTTGGGGATGTGAAAAAATGGTGCAGGGAGTGTCATGATTGTGCATCTCGCAAGGATGGTGGAAAAGCACCTTGTGCCCCCCTTCAAATGTCTAGGGTGTGCCGCCCATATGAGCGGGTGGCATTAGACATACTGGGCCCACTGCCAGAAACCCCAAATAAAAATAGGTACATTTTAGTTGTTGGTGATTATTTTTCAAAATGGACTGAAGCATTTCCTCTTCCCAATCAAGAAGCTCAGTCTATTGCTAAAGTGTTGGTGGAGGAGTGGGTGTGCCGGTATGGGGGTTCCTAGGAGTGTGCATTCTGACCAAGGCAGAAATTTTGAGTCTAGCCTGTTTAAGGAGCTGTGCAGATTGTTGCAAATAAACAAGTCGCGTACTTCTCCTTATCACCCCCAGTCTGACGGGCTAATAGAACGGTTTAATCGTACACTACTATCGATGCTCTCATTATTTGTGGATGATAACCAGATGAATAGGGATAGGTTGTTACCATATGTTATGATGGCTTATCGTAGTAGTATACAGGCAAGCACTGGATTTACACAATATAAGGTGTTATTTGGGCGGGAAATGGTCTTTCCAGTTGATATTATGTTGGGGGCCATTTAAAATCTTAGAAAGGGTCTCTGATGTGTTGTATAGAGTTCAGCTAGTAGAAGGGGGTTCTGAGAGTGTTGTGCATTTCAATCGAATGAAGCCTTATGTTGCTTGTTCTGTTTCAGAGTCTTGGCCAGCCTGCCCTATAATTACTACTGAATGTCAGCCAGCTGAGCAACACTCCCAGGACCAAAGTCCTGCTGTTTCGGAGGCAGTCAAGGTCAGGGAGAGAGCCGAGCGACACTCCAAGGCCCAAAGTCCTGCTGTTCCAGAGGTGGTCAAGATCAGGGAGTGGGCTGCTGTATCCAGCGTGGAGGAAAGAAATTCCATATTAGAGTCTGCTGTGGAAGGGGGACTCTCCGGCAGAAACTTGTGTTCTCTTCCTGTGGACACAGGTTCTGGTGAGCTGCAGCTGGAGAATGGGGATCAGAGGATAGAAGTTGGAGACATCTTGGAGTCATGTCCACAAAGGAGTCGGCCAGTTCGTTCTCGGAAACCACCAGCTTGGTCTAAGGACTATAATTTGGTGTGACTCGGGGACGAGTCCTGTCTATTTGAGGGGAGGGGATAGTGTATTAAATGTGGGGGAGTATTCATTTTGATTGGCTTTGATCTTGCCTACGTGAACTTTACACAGCGCATTCTTTCATATTGATGGAAGGAGAGACTGATTGGACTCACCTGGAGTAGAGGTAATTTAAGAGACAATGTGAAGAGGAAAGGTGGCGATGGTGGGAGTTTTGGCTTTTGCGTTCGAGGGAAAAACGGGGGACGCTTTTTGGGTTGCTTGAGACCATTAGGGTTTGTCCGGCAACGAAGATAGCGAGTTAGATCGTATTTGTTGGGTTTAGTAAGATAGTGGGGGGATTTTAGGAACGCAAGCTTTTTGGTTAATGGATGCTTCTGAGAAACAGCGCTGTTGGAAAAGGATGTATCAGTATTACTTACGCTGTGAATCTTTAATGAGTTTATGCTGCGTTGAAAGAACTTACCAGTACCTTTATCGGACTCTAAAATAAATTGTGCTGTGCAACGAGGATTCCTCAGGCCTTGTGATTCATAAGAAGACCTGCTGTACAGAGGGGACTTGTCAGCACTATCGTCGTTAGATTTTCATTGTCGTGACTGCTTGAACTGGGATAAAATACAGGAGTGCACATGCTGTTTTTGAGGACGCCGACTTGGCAGGGCTGATTCCTTTCCGTAGACCCCAGGGTGGGGTCTTGATTCCAGGAAACGGGGAAGTGTTTTATACTTTAATTTTTTGTTGTGTGTATGTGTGAGAATGTATGTTGTAGTTGTGAGTTTTTAAACGTTCTACGAACAACTCCGTGCTTACTGAGCTGGGGGAAGCACTGAATTTTCACTGTGTAATATGATTAGTGTTTGATCACGATTTGATTGTGCTGTGGGACCACTAGAGTGCAGTGCAGTGCCGTGTTGGAGTGTCATTGGTGTATTGACATTTGCTCTAGCAAAAGACGTACAGAGTTAAGGTTTGTTGAATCTAATATGATGTTTATTTAAATCGTGTTTCTTTTCTAATAATCAATAAATATTTGTTACCTGTGAAGAACTGGTGGTATGACATACCTGTGGTCCTCCATATAGGTCTGGTAAAACCCCCCTCATAAATAAACAAAAAAAGGAGCGGTTTATTACAATACGTTTTTCATTATATAGTACTCAATGTTTTTTTTTTCTTTTTTTATTGTATAGTGTACATATTTTAAATGGGATTGTAAATAAAAATTTAAATATGAATGTAGTCCTATATATTTATGTTATATTATAATAACGACCCCATCGTTGACTTTATTTGAAGACGTTTGCAGGGCGTTCCAAATGAGCGATTATTGTCAGTGAAGTCCACTTCAACTGATATACCGTGCTCAGGGAGTAGGGAACGGTGAACACTGCGTAGGGACCATGTCGAATGGAACGTACCTCAGGTCTCCGAAGTGCGGTAAGGGCCCTCCGAAGTGCGTGTGATGCTCTGCCTTGGCGCCTTCGCAGGATTTCCTAAGGCCCGTGACACACTGGATGCGTGGCGCAAGCGTCTCAGCCGCGTGGCGTGTCGGTTTTTAATTCGACTCCCATGTTAACAGGTTAGAGCTTACGGACCGCCTGCGTGAGACGCGCATCTCAGGCGCGGCTGGAGCTGCGCGGCAAACGCTTGCTTGCTAGAAATAGAACCGACGCCTATATTTACCACGACACGCACGCGTGTGTTGGAAGCTTTTCCAGGCAAAATATAATAGGAAAATATGTTTAAATGTCATTTTGTACACAAATACATATGAATTCCTGATATTTTGATATTTGAAAGTCTATAGGTTGACATAAATTCAGATATAAATGTAATAAAAAAAAAAAAAGAATTATCGATTTTCAAATATTGCACCTGTCAAACATAATCTATTTCGCCGTCAATACTTTTGATGGTGTCCTTTATCAGTAGGCGTAGGTGTAGGTGTGTACAACTATGATCAGCTGTTCCTTCATCTTGGCTGAGTTTTCAACGTTGTTACGGGAAAGGATGAAGCTGATTGGTTAGTTCTTGTCACATGACCCGCGTGCGCTTGTGGCATTCTGAAAAGTTGAAATGTTTTTAACTCGATGCGGTGCGGACGCGCCTGGAAAAAACGGGCGCGTCACCTCCATTATGAGCGCGCATACCGCGCGCCTACATAGGAAATAATGAACTTGCGCGCGCAATAGACGCGATATGTGAATGGCCCCTATGGAAAGCCAAAGTGTATGGCAAGCCAAAAGGGTCAGAATTACGCTATTGTGTATGAGGAGATGTCGTCACGACACAGCGCCCCGACCCCAGAGACCGCTTCTCCTCCCCTTTCCGCCATTTTGGGAGGATACCCGCCAGCACAGTTCATTGTTTACATTGGTAGTAGAGGAGGTTGTTGCACTATTCTAGAATGCCTGGAAAACACTGCTGTGTAAAAAACTGCTCCAGTGTCTCACACGATTGTCGTGGAAACCGTAGGAACCATTTGTTACACTTTTTTCATTTCCCTACACGGAAAAAGCATTTCATTTGAACTGAATGCCATCACTGTTTGATCCAGAGCTGCTGAAAGTTACAGCAGAAACAAACTTTGTTATTTTACTGTTATTATTATTATATTATTAATCTGCTTTGATACAATCTGGATTGTAAAAAGCACTATATATTTAAAAGTGACTTGACTTGACAAAAGGTGAAGCAACTTACCTTTGCCAGTACAACGGTGTTTTCACAGTTTGGGGGCTTGTAGATGAGCAAGTCGCGCACCCAGCCGCAGCAGAATGTCTCATAACTTTCCAAGGATTTCAGGCTTTTGAATTCTAGTTGATGCCAAAAACCAAGTAATTAACTAATTCCATGTAAGTGCAAGGTGGTAAAAGAGTCTAGGTCTTTGTTCCATTCAGCTGCAGGCAGCTCGTATGGGTCGACGTTTTTAATATTAGCCAGTTTCTCTAAATACCTCTGTTTGGCATTGGTAGAAAGTTTCTCCCTGTAAGGACCCTTTTCTTTTGCCGCATTCTTCTCCATTTCTTCTTAATTTCTATATTATATATATGTATTTATTTATATAATTTCTCGTAATTTCTATCCTTCTCTGTATCGCTCTTACACTGTTGCCCCTGGCAACCAATAGAGTATCCTCCCAAAATGGTGGGCGGGCTCAATTCGTCACGTGACAGCAAGCTACCGTGACGCATCTCCTCATTCTCAATAGATGAATCGCGTTTACAGCCAAACGCCGTAAAATACGGCGTTTTAAACAGTTTTTGCGCCGCAAAATACGCTGTTGTGATTACAAACGCCGTAAAAAACGTGTGAAAATGCGTCAATGACGCCGTATTTGACGGCGTTTTGGTGTCCATGAAAAACGCTGTTTTTTACACTGTTCATGTTGCCTTATTACGGCGTAAAAAACGCTGTTTTGGTTGCACAGAGCGCATCATTCACGGCGTTTTGCTAATAGTATAATGAGCCACGCCCACTGATTCCCGCAGCCAGTATGTTTGAACGGTTTTCACCCAATCAATGGTAACCTAAAACAGACCAGACTAATTGAGCACAGATCTTTCTAGCCAAATGAATTAATAGGATATATTTACATACAATATATCATTACTTTTTGGATATTTCCTCTCTACTAACATTAAACAAATAAAAAATTGCACCTCTTCATCAAAGTGTAATGTAGGCTTATTGGTAAGATTTCATGTTCAACAATTATCCTACCTTCCCCATTTTATGTATTCAACTTAACACAGAGATACCTTTTACTACTGCGTTAGAAAATAAATGGACACAGCTTTGAGTAATGTTTCCAAAGGAGAAAAGTCCCTATTAAGTGAGATGGTGTTTAATAGTTGCCGATCATATCATGGAGCCTGTTGATCACCTGCTTGTTAAAGTGCCAGACTCCCACGTCACCGAGCGCTGGTTCGTGTTCGGCTCTTAGCAGGTCTAGCCAGCATTTTAGCGTTGATTAACCAGTGAATAGATGTCGGGTTCCATGATGTCCATAGGCCAGCCAACACTGAATTATGTTTAGATTTTGCAAATTGGATCAAGGTTAATATTTTGAAATTATTTCACCATCGTATTCAACATGGGTGAATACACAACTGTACGTTCAATTAGACCTAGTTTGTGTTTAGATCAACCCTGTACATTCATAAAAGGTAAAAAAAAAAAAAAAAATCAAATAACTGGCAGCAATGGCTTTACAATCAACCTCAAACTACCACATGCTATTTTTTTTTAAAACAAGTTTTATTTTGGTAATATTCTGTATAAAACTGATGAATCCCAAACTTTAGCTTGCAGTGTTTGTGCATGGATGTATTGTTAAAAACCTGTAGAACAACAATCCAAAAAAAAAAAAAAAAAAAAAAAAACCTTGCACATTTTGCACTTGTAAGACAATCCCTCGTACTTAGAAACCGTTGTACTTTTTTGACTGATACAAGTTGGTCTTTTATTTTGGTGAAAAAATATGGTTTATGTGAAAACATGTTATACTAATGGGTCTCATTACAAGAGAGGTGTACATTTGTGTAGTGAAAATACTGAACCGTTTGAGAATGGAACCTGCAACAGAATCCGTGATAAAGGGGTATAGGAGCAAGTGACCAGTCTTGATTTTTGTCGACAGCCAGAGGTGGCCCTGAATTTGACAAGAGACAGTCACCTTAATTCTATACGGAAGAACCCTACCTTGAATTAAATTAATTTTTAATTAGAACAGTTTCTTCAAAATGTGATAAAGTGTTACAACCAACAGCCTCGTTTTTGTGGTTGTGCTTTGGGTGATCCTTGAAAGAGTCCCAGCTCTAGGTCCTTTCTGATGCAGTCCTCTCCTCTCTCTCCCCCATTTGTGCGCTTTCTGTATGGTCCTTTACTAAATACTCAATATCAGCTTGTTAAATATCTTTAACTGAAAGCAAAGCAAATCACATACAATATTTTCACTTTACAGTTCAGTAACAGTGGGGTTGGAAAAAGTGCATGTCACAGTGTGACAAATGGCATGTGGAACTTATTCCCGCTGAAGCAGTGTTCCCGGGGGAACGCTTTGAGTGTAACCCTGTTCCCCGGCCTGTGTGCGTTTGTTGCTGTGACAACCCCAAATGACGGATTGGCAACAGGTGTGGGGGATTTACTCCGAGTTTGCGTGAGGCCTCCTCAACAGTGGAGAGGATAAAAAACAAGAGAGAGAGGTGGTGTGTGTGGTTTTTCTCCCTTGTGAAAAGTCGTTTTATTGGGTGGTAATAGTTACTGGAGGACGGGTGAATGAAGAGGAAAGTGTTGCTTGATGAGGGATTCGAGGACAACAGAAGGAGAGTGAATTACCCTGTTTGCATTGGAGAGGAGCTGAGTAACTGAGAACTGAGTCTTGTAATTGCACACGTTTGACACTGAATTGGATGTGGTTTGGAGTGTTTGGATCACGATCATAAATATCACTGAGTGGGTTGTACTGATTCATGACCGATCTCTTACCTCTCCCTCCTCTATAAATGGTGATGTGAACTCTGCCTGTGACTGTGAAGAAAAACATCTCAGAACATCCTCAGTGGCAGTGAGGATTGCGCCCCCCCCCCCCCCTCGGACAGAAACCCGAATGTGAGTGCTGGCTTTAAATTGCACTTCGTGAAGTGAGTTTGCAGTGGCTAAAATTGATGTTTTCCCCCACAATATATGTTTGAAGTGGAATTGTCGTGTGTGTGTAAGCTACATTCCTTTTTGTCATGCACTCTCTATGTGTCATGAGGGCTGACTGTCAATAGTAAGAGTCCTGCGACACTGATCTGTTCCAACTGTCTGGATGTTGAGGAATTATCATCTGGGATGTGAATTAACCCCTCTGTTGTGCTAATAGGAGAAGAGATGCCCTGTTGAAATATTTACTATCTGCCTCAGAAAAGCTCTGTGCAACCTGTTGACTTCGAGTCTGCTGTATCCCTGCCATTCAACTGTATTATGAGAAGTGTTCGTCCCGTCCAATGCATGAGAGCTGTATACTTGCCTGAAACATCCATTCTGTCTGTCTCAGAAGAAGCCCCATTCAGCCTGTTGACTTAGAGTTTGTTGCATCCTTGTGGCCCACCTGTGCTGAGAGAGGTGACTATCCTTTGTCACGAACGTGAGATGGGCACGCTTTGTCTGGAATATCCACTCTGATGGTGTCAGGAGAAGCCACCTTACTGTAAGACCGTGCACCTGCCGTATACGTACTCGACTGATATCATTCACTTCAAATTCCGTACCTGTGGAAGAAGGAAGGCTGGCTGGAATTACATACTTACCGGAGAAGACTTACCGGACCCCTCACTTGCCAAACACATCCCCACCTCAAGGCTGTATATCTGCCATGTACGGACCTGACCGATATCCATCCGTCCCAAATTCTGCATCTGTGAAAAAGGGAAGGAAGTTTGGAAGTATTTAATTACCAGAGGAGACTTACCAGACTGCTGGCTTGCCGATCGTATTCCCACCTGTGAAATACCTACTTGACCACCCATCTGTCCATCTATTGCGGGGCCCGCACAGAGGAAGAGGGCGGGAGAGTCCCCGGTCGCTGCACTGTTCACCTTCAATCCCTGAGGGTAACAAAGAAGATTTTAGGTTCGGATTCCCAATTTGCTTTTACTTCAAAATAAAACTTGTTAAATTTATTCTCTGTCTCCGACTCTTCCCTCTGATACGTTCCTCGAGGTGGTCCTGGTTTAGGGGTGGGCGCAGTCCGGCTTGGCCCTCCTGACCTGTGACATGCACAAGGCGATTCATTTAATGTATTCAGATGAAAGTTTGTAATATTAAATTATCCACAAGCAGCGTTTTCAGAGCCTCCAGTTACACCATTTTAATTAGAATCCTAACTATATAGTGTATTTTGTAAAACAAGTAAAATCAAATTTTTATTAAACTAAGTAAAATCAAAACCTATAACAATTGGTCAATGCATCTCTACCAGAAGTGACAGTGCAATGTAGCAGATGAACAACTCCTTACCAGTTTGCCAAGAATAAGCTAGATCTTTGATGACCCTACAAGGGGAAAGACATGTTTACTGAAAAAGTTCTTAGAAAGCAGGATTTCTTTATATACCACTTCTTTATACCAGTGGTTCCCAAACTTTTTATACCAACCACTATAGAAAACATTTGGCTCTTTCAGCAGCATAGTAGGCCTAACTATTCAGCTACAGCTCTGCACAGTTTTATACGAGCCAGTTTTATTCCTACTAAGAATATTGTTGTCAGCCACTTCAACATTGTAAATACTCAGTTTCAGGGCCATCGCCAGAACAAACCAAATGGGGGGGGGGCATTTAATTTTCATAGGGGGGCACACTTTTTTTAATGATCTGAGACAGACCATAACAAGAACCCATATTAGGCTATAACTAAAATAGACCACAATAGTCTTGCTTTGTTCAATTATTCAAATAAAATACTTCACCGTATGATCTCAACGTCTCTGTTTATTGTCTCTTAACATTTCCAAATTTAGCTAGTAGCCTATTTTTTTGTTAATCTGCATTGTTCGTCACATACACAACACAGTGACATCTAGTGGCTTTCTTAAGTAACATGAACAGTCAATGTAACGTGTATCATTACAAGTCCAACCTAAAACTACACCAAAACCAATTTGATTTATGACTCTACACTTCATAAACATGAGTCACAAAATCTCCTAGTTTCCACCAACAACACAACAATAATAAAAGCAATGCATAGGCTACCATACTGCAATAAAAATTTAGCAATGTAGCAGGCAAGCAGTGTATTCACAATTGATTAAAAAAGTTGAAGGCGGCGGGTCTCCGAGTGAAATCTCCGAAGAACTTTACCTTTCCATTCATGTTGACACTTGCGTGTGAGATTCTCAAATGCCAGCTGAATGAGCTGGGCCTTGCATGTGTGGTGCATAGAACATCTGTGGTGAATACATTTCTCAAACTGAAAATGAATTTCCACTGTAAAACCCGACAAGTAACTTAACTCAAACCGTTTGAGTAAACAGATATCCTTAAAAACCTGACAAATTAGGTTTACTCAAACCGTTTGAGGAAACCGATTGACTTAAAGCATTTAAGTACTCTGAACTTAATTCAGTTGAGTTCACTGAAAGAAGATTTACATTGGAATTAAGTGATTAAGTGATTGATTGAGTAATAATTGAGCATTAGTGATGAACACCTGCTGTTAACAAACAGAATTACTGAAGAAAAGAGAGAAAGGAACTACAACTGACTTCAGACACAGCCTTACTCAAACCTGACAAGTTATGTTAACTCAAACCATTTGAGGAAACCGATTGCCTTAAACCATTTAAGTTTTAAAACTAACAGTTATAAGTACTCTTTACTTAATTCAGTTGAGTTCAGAAAAGAAGCTATACATTGCAATTAAGTAATTAAGTGATTAACTAAGTGCTGATTGAGAATTAGTGATGAAAAGCTGCTGTTAACAAACAGAATCACTGAAGAAAAGAGAAACACAAGAACTACTACAAATGACTTCAGACACAGTCTTAGATGAAATCAACTGAAATAAAATACATGAAATCTCTCAAGATCTGATTAAACAACCCACAAACAGCATCACCAGCTCCACTTATTAATAACCAGACTGACTTTATTTCTGTCAGACGTCTACAGAAGATCTTATTGAGAATGAACTAAGGTTTAGATGTTGATTTATTGTTTCATTTGAAGTAACCATGTTAGAGATCACTGTTTGTATTAGTTGGGCTCTTGACCCTTGATTTCTGTCTCAGTCTTTTCTCTGCCTGTTATAACTGTGTGCTTCTAAAACACATTTGTTGTAACTCAATATCCCAGAAGAAATATCATCAGGTGCTAAACTAGTCTTTTCTCTGCCTGTTATAACTGTGTGCTTCTAAAACACATTTGTTGTAACTCAATATCCCAGAAGAAATATCATCAGGTGCTAAACTAGTCTTTTCTCTGCCTGTTATAACTGTGTGCTTCTAAAACACATTTGTTGTAACTCAATATCCCAGAAGAAATATCATCAGGTGCTAAACTGTACCTAGGTGTAGGTTTTTATATGTTATATCGGTGATGAAAATCATCAATTATTGATCTGTTCGGAGTCTAATCTCTGATGAAGTGGGTGTTGTGCAATTAGTAGAAGTGATTCTAGTAAAAATGACACTTAAGCCAATGGTTCTATGATATTCAGTTAATATAAAAATGACTTTCTAAACTTTTGTACACATACATTTTTCCTCGATGCCAGTACTAGGTCAAACACAGACATCAATAATCAGAATATGAACCTCTACAATGGTGACGAAGAAAAACATGCTGTAATGCATTCTGGGTACTATTGTAGTACAAAACTCATCCATGGCTCCCAGCATGCTCTGCAGGATTTTTTTGTTTTTTTATGGTCACCATTGTTGAGGTTCATATTCTGATTATTGATGTCTTTGTGTGACTGTTTGGCACCATAGAAGACCAAACAGTTTGAAAAATCATTCATATTAACTGATTATCACAGAACCACTGGCTCTTAGAATCACTTTTATGATAATCAATTAAATTACACAACACTTATTTCATCAGAGATTATACTCCGTATGGAACAATAATTGATGATTATCATCACCAATATAAAGTATAACAATTTACACCTAGATTCGCAAATTACTGGAGAGCCAGAAAACTGCCAGTAATTCCAACCGGTTTATATACCAACTGTGTTGTGCAGCTGTCCACACTCCATGGGCTGGTAGCCCTTGACAAACAGCTCCCCAACCGGTCAAAGACGCATCCGTCGTGACGGTCTCTGGGAAAGCTCAAATCCCCAGCCGAACCCCGGTAGGAGAAATTCGGTTGGCATTCATAGTTTTAACGACATCACACAACTCCGTGTCACCGAAATCGTCCGATGCGGAAGACAACAGGGTGAAATATTTCGTCTTTCCGCCCATTTTTCCACTGAAAAGGGCGCATGTGAAGTAACCCCAGACAATTACGGGGAATGCCGCTGGCAATCGTCTAAGTGGTTCACAGACGGACGCCCTGGAGCCGCAACGGGGCCAGAGCTACATCCATGCATTTTGAGAAGTACGGGGTCACAAACCGCCGTCTCTTTTTTTTTTTTTAATTAACGCGCTCGAGTAGGGAAGAGCGAGCAAGTGGAAAAACTCCAGTGCATCACTGTATTCATAGTCAAGCCGCACATATCGCCCCTAACCAACACCTTGTGCGGGGCCTCGGCGACCGCAGAAGCGAACGGTGGGGGTTAGACGTGAGGCGACTGAAGAAATAGACTCCAGAGCGCGGATACTTTTCTTTATTTTACCATAGCCGTAGGCTATCACAGAGAGAACATGTAGAGAGGCTGCAAACGAATCTCTCATGAGTGCCTCCCTGTGATAAACCCATTATACGGCTCTTACCTTTCGTTGACTCATCGCGTCCGCGAAAGAGGAGTTAAACACTGCTCGAAGAAAATCGCTGGAGAACGCGAGATGATAGGGCACAGATGATTCGCTATTCCTGAAGGAATGAAATCTGAGCGAAATGGCGCGCTGCACCCAGGTATATCATGCGTGCGCATGCGTAGGGTGGTGCCATGCGCCATTTGGCCAATAGGATTGGCGGGATGGTATAGGGCTTCAGACATTCGTCACACCGAAGGTGTTCCCATACGTGGTGACGTCACCGCAGCATCGAAGAGACCTATGAAAGGGAACCGTAGCTGCGGGAATCTTCTTCTTGTTTTTAACGGCGGCTGGCAACCAGCGTAATTAGGTGCATTACCGCCACCTTCTGCTCCGGAGTGTGGAACAGAGCGTTACATTCTACTCATTAATCCTGTCCTTTTAAGAAATTCAAAGAAAGCTTTACTATTTATTTTACTTGCCCATTTTATTTAAGATTTAAAATGTACCACCTGAATTCCATTCTTCTTGATTTCAACTATCATACTAATTCTTTCTTCCTCATATTTCTTACATTCAAGAATTGCATGAGTTACTGTTTCTTCTACTTTGCATTCTTCACATAGTCCATTTGGATGCTTCCCTAATATTCTGAGTGTACTATTAAGATTGGAATGTCCCAGCAATATTCTATTGTATACAACCTCTTCTTTCCTTGTTTTACCAATATGTCTTATTTTTTTTACTTACTTTGTTAATTAAATTGTAGAGAAATCTACCCTTTTCGTTGTTGTCCCACTTTATTTGCCATTCTGCAATAACCTTTTTCCAGATTAAAACCTTAATTTCAGACTTGCTTAGAGGAACTTGTAATTCTATTTCTTCTCTCTGCAAAGCTTGTTTTGCTAACTTATCTACGTCCTCATTTCCCTTTATACCTATGTGTGATGGAACCCAAATAAAACTGATTAAAATATAATTCTGAACTAATCTAGAATATATCTGTAAAATACGAAAAAGAATATCTTGATGACTGGATTTAAAAGACCTTAGACTCTTTAAAACTGAGAGTGAATCAGAACAAATTAAAACCTTTTCAGGTTTATAATCTTCTACCCACTGCAAGGACAAAAGTATTGCTATCATTTCAACAGTATATACTGCCAAATGATTGGATGTTCGCTTTATACAACTCATTGCCCATTCTGGAACTAAAAAGGCAGCTCCAGTTGTCTCACGCTCTGGATCTTTTGAGCCATCTGTAAATATTTGCAGGTATTGATGATATTGTGTTCTAAAATGTACAGAGAATGCTGAAGACATGTCTACTTCTCTTTCTGCTTTTTTAATTTCCAACAGATGTAAATCTGTATGGGGAGTTGTATAACTCCATGGTTAGCTGCGGGAATCAGTGGGCGTGGCTCATTATACTATTAGCAAAACTCTGTGAATGACGCGCGCTCTGTACAACCAAAACAGCGTTTTTTACGCCGTCATATGGCAAAATGAACGGCGTAAAAAACGGCGTTTTTTATGGACACCAAAACGCCGGCAAATACGGCGTCATTGACGCATTTTTATGGAAAGTCAAGTGGACCAGAAAACGCGTTCTTTTCAACGCCGTATTAATTTTAAAACGCCGCTAGGCGTTAAATAAGCGCCGTTATGTGATAAGTTAACGCCAGACGCCACCATGCGTTAAAATAACGCCACACGCCGACAGACGTTAAGTTAACGCGACACGCCACTTAAGATGCAGATTTATTAACTCATCTACTTCTTTGTCCAAATTCAGGGTCTACATCCTTCGGAGTACTCATTTGAAGGATGTTACGTCACAGCGCCGCGACGAAGGCTGTCCAAATTCGTAGGATCCTTCAAATGCGGCCCACAAATTCGTCCACCTTTTCCCCGAATTGGAAGGATGGGTGTGGTGGATCCTTTCCCGTCCTACCTATCCCATAATTCTTTTTGGCAGGATGAAGCGAGCCGTAGAGGAGTGGGGGAGGAGTATTATCTTCGATGTTTTGAAGTTTTTTAAAAACTGGCTTTTCAAAAAATATATATTTTCAGTGGTTGTCTAGTTAGGCATTTTGTTTTAGCGTTAAGCATTTTTTTATTTACATTTGTACGTTTATATGTAAAAAAAAATAAACGTTTACTTTCGTAACCTAGCTTCTTCCTTACTGCCTGTGTGAATATCCCCTTACAAACAACTAATTTGTTGGTGATTGAAGCTGTTTTTAACGCTTCTAAGGACGAAAGAGCAGACAGAAGTGTTTATAAAGCTCCGGGGAGAGAACTATGAGCTCTTCACCCGCGTCTTGCTTAGCGCTGTCACGGTTGCTAGGCGACAGGATATGAGCAATGGGTAAGGGAGGGAACTGAAAGAAGGGTAGGCTGTCCAAATTCACAAACACCGACTTCCGGTTTTTGGGGTCGTCGGAGGACCCCTCCTCCTTCAACCGGGTAGGAAGGATCCTAAGAAGGATGCAGACCCTCAGAGCCATTGAAAAACAGAGTTGCGACACTCCCATAAGCTGTGTCCAAATTCAGGGTCTGCATCCTCCTTAGACTGCCATAGGAACTTTGGAATGCGGAAGTAAAGCGTGTCGTGTAGCACCCAATAGTTCCAAAACACAGATAGTTCCAGCGCTGAACTCCACACATTTTCAATGTTTCTGAAGTACGCTCGCTGGTAAATTGATGAAATTACGGTATTTTCGACATTTGAACGCATTAGCCAACCTCATGAATTTATATAATAGTTGTAAGTATGTAGCCAGCTTTATTAATGTTTATTGGAGCCTGAGGAAGGTAGATTCTTAATCGCTGCTTAAGTAACAAACACTTAACTAAAATTAGCTACCATAATCTGATGAAGAAATAATTTTCAAGTTTGTTGGCATACAACGTTTATCGTCGGTTATTAGATTTGTTGTTAAAGTGATTAACACTTGCTTGCGACCATATTAGTACACCTGATTACAATTAACTTTAGCTAGTTTAACTATAATTTTTGTTATTTATTTATTTTTACTAGCTCAACTAGATAACATAGCTAACTTGTATCTTGCAAGGTTGTTCTTTGGTTAATTTAGTCATTAAAGTTACACAGATCGTTTGTTAGACAGTACATTGTGATGATAGCATATGTAGCATAAATGTGGATGATCCCAGCAAATAAAAAGTATAATTGCAAAAAGAAAGATTATTAATCTATTTTTAAATTGAAGAGGCTGACATGTGAAACAATTTGAGACTGACTTTTGACCAAAAAACTGAAGTCATAATTTTAATAGTTGTTATTTAGAATACAGTGAATAATTTCAGCTGCATAACTCATGTTCATGGCTCTTAAAATTTTTGATGAAAGAAGCACATGTACACTGCTGCTCTGGAAAAAATATCAAGGAAAATATATCTACCCTCTCACAGGATGTAATGTTTAATTAAATGTTTTGTTGAATGCTATTGGTTGCCTTGTATATTTTTCACTGTTGACATTTTTTCTTGACTTAAACTGAGCAGCTTCTGGCATTCATTGATATTCACTTGTTGTGCATGTGTATATATTTATGTGAATGTGTCTTAACATAACTTTAGGATGTTAGTAATAGTTAGTTATCGGAGCAGTCCCCTTTTCCCTCCAAAATTAAACGCACACAAAAATTAATTCAATTCAAGGGGTTTTATTGGCATAAACGTTATAAGAACATTTCCAAAGCATCAAAATAAAATTTGGGAGAGGAACATCCAAACTCGGCTAAAAAAACAAAACATAAACCACGGCAAGACGCAGCAACAAGACACAAGACGGATGTGCTGCTTCAGATTTGCTGCCCAAGCTCTGTTGAATAAGCACAAAGAAATTGAGGACTGGTCAGCAATGTCACCCAAATAAACTTACTGCAGCAGATGAAAGGCACATCGTGCTTACTTGCCCTGCAATTAAAAGATGTCCAGCAGTACCATCAGCTCCGAGCTGTACATCCATCTATCGTCTGGAGAAGTCTGGTCCGAAGTGGCAGGTTTTAAGACAACTTTGATTCACTTTTTTGATCCATTTCTAATTTTGTATTATTATTATTATTGTATATAATTTTGTATATTATTTCCATTCTCTATATTATATATACATTTAATTATATATATATATAGATATATATGTATGTGTGTATGTGTGTGTGTGTGTATGTGTATAATAAACGCATTACATATAGTGTTTATCTGTGTACATTTATGTGTGTGTGTGTGTGTGTATATATATATATATATATATATATATAAATACACATATGCGTACACATATGTGGGTGTGTGTATATCTATCTATCTATCATACATATATATATATATATATATATATATATATATATATATATATATATATATATATATATATATATATAATTTGAAATGAATCTAAAGTTTTACTAAAACCTTCTTATAAGGACAAATTTGTTCTAAGGAGAGCTTTTTCTTTTTTTGTGTGTGTGTATATATATTATTAGTATACAGACATACTGTAGGTTAATATTAACAGTACACTTATCTTTAGGGAGGTTTAGCCTATATGTTTAGGGAAGGATGAAGGGGTTAACCATACTTGAATCCCATTAACGGTAGCTAATATTTTGGATCGTATTTAGGAAAAGAGAACACACTTTAAGTGTAGTAAACGTAGTAATCAGTTCATACACGTTAATATTTGCCGGTAAAATGCTGTAATATAGTCGTTGCTGTACATGTATTTTACGCTATAGGAGCTGCCCAATCTTCCCTCCAAAATTAAACACAAAAACTGATTAATGCCGTGTTTCCGCCACTCTACAGAAAAAAAATGCTATTATATGTATGTAATGCAAGTGTCAACGTAATAATCAATACATATTATGCGTCAATATTTACCTATAATTGCTGAAAATATAGTTGAAGCTTGTCTGTCCCGCTTAAAACCATTCAAACTGGTTGACAGCGCGGAGTTGTTTGGAACTATTGAGAGCTACATGAACCACGTGACAGCGTGGCGGCGAGATCAAAGAGTGTCGCAACTCTCATATGTAACGGCTCTGCAGACCAGGCTAGGGACAGTCCCGAAATTTGAAGCTTTGTCCCACGTCCCGCAAATCATAAGCAGTGTCCCGCATTTTAATTTTGTCTTCGTCATTTTATTAAATCTTTTTTTAAATTACAATTCTACAATAAAAAAAAAATGTCAATAAAAAAAAAAACACTGAACATGCGCAGCGCAGCCGTTATTATTGATTCTAGTGGCTAGCCAGAGCGGGAAAAAAACACTGAGAAAAAAACCCCCACACAGACAAAAAAAAAAAAAAAAAAAAAAAAAAAAACACGCAACAGAAAAATGGATCTATCCGGAGCTCCCGAGAAGAAAAAGCGTCTTTGTTCGTATAATAAGGAATGGGAGAAAAAATATACATGGTTAAAACCAGTTGCAGGTGACCCTAAGAAAGGAGATTGCAGTGTATGCCACCGAAGTTGCACCATCACGCATGGAGGTGAGGGGGATGTAAGGAGGCACGGAGATGGGGAAAGTCACAAGAAAAATGCACAACAAAGAAATGCTAACGCTAGCATGACAAGTTTTTTCTCTCCACCGAAAGATGGGAACCAAAATAAAATCACAGCAGCTGAAGTGACAAGTGTCTACCATAATGTGCAGCATGGTTTATCGTATAGATCAGGTGACTGTACTACTAAACTAGCCCCAGTCATTTTCCCCGATTCAGAAATAGCAAAGAAGCTGGCTTGTGGAAGAACGAAGAGTGCATCTATTGTTACAGGTGTGCTTGTACCAGCATCTTTAGAAACATGCTTGAAACAGTTAAATACGCCAATGATTGCAGATAGACGGGATTCTCTTCCACACTTTTCCATTGCGTCTGATGCATCAAACCATGGAACAACCAAGTTATTCCCGTTAGCATTAAGATATTACACACCCGACCTAGGAGTGCAGAACAAACTGTTGGACTTTTATGATGATTGCAATGAAAACTCTGATGCAATTTTCAACCAGGTTGTTTCAAGGCTCGAGGAGAGAAACCTGGGGTTAGAACGGATCTCTGCATACTCAGCTGATAACGCCAGCGTCAATTATGGTGTGCATAACTCTGTGTATAAAAAACTGACGGACAAGAATGCATCAGTTATCAAGGCCAACTGCGTGGCCCATATTCTGCACAACTGTGGGAGGTATGCAGGCGATAAGCTCAGAATTGACATTGAGAACATAGTCACAAAAGTTTGCAACCACTTTTCGTCTTCAGCTAAACGTGTGCAAGAATTAAAGGAAGTGTTTGAGTTTGTGGACGTGGAGTACACGGCTCTTTACAAGAATGTGCCGAAACGGTGGCTAAGTTTGTGGCCTGCTGTCAAACGTCTGCACGACTCCTGGCCAGCTGTCAAAAGCTATTTTTTATCTCTTAGAGAAGAGCGCTGTCCATCAGCACTTTGGAAATTGCTCGCAAATAGTGAGGATGGAGAAGACGTGCCCTGTGAACTCCAGGCATACTTGCTGTTTTTGCAAAATAGCCTCAAAGTTTTTTTCGACGCAGTGCTTAAAGTTGAGGGAGACGAGACAACTGTGTGTGAACTTTTCAAATTAATGACCAATCTCAAATTGAAACTAGAGCAAAGGAAAAATGATAGATTCTTTGGATTCGAGACCAGTACTCTCCTGCAACAGTTTCCCACCGCACAGGTTGCTGTTATAGAGCAGGACTTTCTTATGTTCTATGAAAGAGCGCTTGCTTACCTACACAAGTGGTTTGATTTCACTGATGGCAACTACCTAAAGCACATCTCATGCCTGGCTATCAAGAGGGAATTTAGCTTCCAAGACCTCCGTGGAGCAGCTGAAGCATTAAAAATGAGCTTTAAACTGGACATGAACCAGTTGTATGATGAATTCTGTGTTCTTATGCCGCACGTAAAGGAAATCGCAACAACAACAAATCCAGTTGCATCTAAGTGGACAGTTCTGTTGAAGCACGTCCGTGCCCCAAACATAACAGCTCTGGTATCTTTGGCTTTGAGCATTCTTGTCACCAATGCGTTCGTGGAGAGGGTGTTTTCTCTCATGACTGCTGCGTGGACAGAGACAAGGAACCGCGCAACTGTGGACCTCATAAAAAGGGAACTCCTGGTGAAAGCGAACTACAGCTACACCTGCCAGGAGTTCTACAGACACATAATGAATAAGAAGGCCCTACTCGCTGCCAGATCAGACAAAAAATATAAATTCAAGATGCACTGAATCCGGTAAGAACGCACTTCTCTCCTAATGGAATTTATGTGCGTATTTGTAAATGTGCTTTGTAGCGATTGTATTATTATTTTCACTTAATTATTTGGATTGAATAGAGACGTGCTGTTAAAATAATTTTTTACTGATATTACTATTAAATATTATTAGTGACGTTCACAGCGCTGGTCAGCGCAGTTATTAACATTTTTATAAACCCTTTTAGCAATTTATGTTAACATGTTAACATCACTGCAAAAATACATATTTATTCACATAGTATAATAATAGTAATTTCTCTCCCTCGTGTCCCGCATTGTCCCGCAAAATCAGGTCTGCTGTCCTGCAACACAGCAATAGCCAGGTGGTCACCCTGCAGACCCTGCTGCATCCGAAAACTGAAAAATGCTGCCTTCGGAGGACGCATTCCAAGGCCGTGAGGCATCAGGGCACGTCCGAATTCAATGTTAGCTTCACTTCCTGTATCCTGAGATGCCTTCATCTGGCCGATTTTTGAAGGCACCATAGATGTATCCTTTGCTGCCTTTGATATCCCACAATCCTGTGCGTTACATTCTGTGAGAGTTAAGCAAACAAAATAAAGATGGCGTCTGAAAGTTGCGGTTGGTGGTCAGTTTGTGTGTAAATGTATGTTTCTGATCAACGTTTTCCACTTTTGATGTCATTTCTATCGAGAAATCAATATCGCAGTAATGAAATATTCACTTAGTTATCACCAAAGCTTTCTATTTTTTGCTGTAGATCATTAAACCATTACACTGCCTCAGAAGCCTGTCCGAAATCAGTTTCGTGAGGTGCCTTCGTGCAAAAACGCTGCCTGCAAAGTCATTGCCTGATAAGACAGAGAGGCAGCAAGTCACCTGCCTATGTTTTTGGATGCAGCCCCTGAATTTGGACACAGCTTACATGGACACACCTCTCATGGCTACAAGGACTCTACGGCAAGCTAGAGCATCCAGTTTGCAAGAGCGCAAAGATGGCAAGGATAGCCCTTACAATTATACATATAGCTTTTGTCTCTAAGTTATCACCCCAGGCACGAATGAGTGCAAATTTGGAAATTATTTTATTCAACAGTTAAATTAATAAGAAAGTAATATTATTATTTTATTATTATATTATATTTTGAGTAGGCTATCATTTCAATTTAATAAATAGTTGGTGATAGTTTCACAAAAATTGAAATTCTCTTTATTTACATTTACTCAACCCAATGATTTAGATGCAGCTTTTGTAACAAAAGTATAGCATGTGTAATTCTAAATTAAATATTAATATTTAAAGCTACATTTTGTTTGCTTTTTCACATTTAACACAATTAGGCTCTAAAATATCTTCTGAGGACTTTTTCTTCCTTTTTAAAAACATAATAACATATGATAAACTGAAATCATACTCAAAAGTAGATACCTTATTTATTTTACAATAAAGCAATTACTAATATAGATATAGGGAATATAGTTATCGAATGGCACAAATAAGTCCTAATTCGGAAATTATTACAATGGTTAAAGGTGCCATCTGTAATGTTTGGCAAAAAAAATCAAGTCATACTCCACATTCCATAACAGATGGGGGCAGTATGCCTCAATAAAGTGAATTGGTCTACTCTAGAGTAACCAACGAGAAACGGCATAGTCTCTATGCTCCGCCCCTACTTTCACAACAACACTACAGCCATAGCCGAAGCCTAACTGTGCGTTCCCACCGCCGGCGTCTAGAGCGTCAAAAAATCGCTCTTGTCGCTCTGCTCACGACGCTGCAGAAAGATTTGTGAGCGCTCAGACGCTCTAACGTAGATCGAAAGCTTATTTTGTATTTAAAGCGGCCGCAAAGCAAACAAGCTTGTTGATCTCGTGCAGACTGACCACAAGGAGTTATAACCTCATTAAATATTGTTGTGGACGAAATATTAGGATCCTTCACTTAAAATGAGCAATCTCAGACACCTTGGTCCACGTATCACTTTTAATTTATTTTTTTATGTCCCTGTAGGCAAACAGGGACACATAGATTAATACAAACGCTAAACAGCAATAATCAACCTGTCCTTTATTCTGCTTGAAAAACTAATGTGCCAACTCTCAAGCATTCACCGTGAGACACACGCAGTTGACTCTTTTCACACGCTTTCACGCCACACATCAATTTTTTCACGCACAGAAAAACCACGAAGCAAAGAGGACACGGAGACCAACAGACTAGACAGAGCAGGTTAGTTATGATACATAGGGCTGTGCAAAAAATCGAATGCGATTTTCATGCACCTCTCATCAGTAAAGACGCTCCTGTAATTAGAAGTATATCTCCAGCATGTGCATTCAGATCAGGGTTGCCAGGTTTTCACAACAAATCCTGCTCAGTTGCTTCTTAAAACTAGTCCAAAACTAGCCCAATCGCGTTTCCGGGAGGTTTCCCGATAAAAATTGCTTCCCAGGGCTAAAATATAAATTTTTGGGAAGGGTTTCCCTGGTAAATTTAGCATTTTAGGGGCTAAATATCACGTTTTTGGTATTGGGATTGCTTCAAACCGCGGACATGAAAAACAACCGCAGACTTGGCCACACTGCTTCAGGTGGAGCGGCAGTAACTGCACAGAGCCTTAGTCTACCGACAACTAACACAAAATCGCTTTCAAAATCGACAAAGAATCGCCTGCGATTTTAACATCGATGTTGTGTAGATTGTCAGTGAATTACGGCTCTGTGTAGTAAATGCCAACCAGTGTTGCCAAGTCTGTGGTGGTTGTTTTTCATGTCCGCTGGTCACAGCGACCCCAATACAAATAACGTGATATTTAGCCCCTAAAATGCGAATTATACCAAGGCAACCCTGCTAAAAAAAACTATATTTTAACCCCGGGAAGCAATGTTTTATCGGGGAACCTTCTGGAAGCGAGATTGGGCTAGTTTTGAGAAGCAACTGGGCAGAATTTGTTGTGAAAACCTGGCAATCCTGATCTGAACACACGTACTGGAGATATACTCCTAATTACAGGGACGTCTTTACTGATGAGATGTACATGAGTAAAGACCATAGACAGTAAAAGAAATGGACACAGCTACTCCACTGGAACTCAATTGAGACAAATGAAGCCCAGTTTTAGCGTTTTTTAGCACTTCCGTTTCTGACGCGCAGACTCAAACAAAGCTTGACGACGTCAGCAACCTGTCTGACAGATGTAAATCTTCTAGTAGCTGTGCGTGAAAACTGCCATCGTTAATCTTGCAGAGACGGCGAGCTTGAGCGGGGAGTTCTTTGTCGTGAGTGAGTAGGAGTAAGTATTGTGATTAATTATTTTGTATAGTATTTTAAAATGTAACGACAGTACGCCATATTAAGTTAATTGCCTGCGAGCTTCTCCTCCTGTCTGTACGGTAATGCGACAGAGAGCCGAGTGGTTATGACGCAATCGTTAGCCTATTTTTTACAAAAACAGTTTATACGGGGCCATAATGTAACATAGAAGGTAATGGAGCCCTTTATACATTGTCGTGTATCTTTAGAAATAAATAATGGACAAACAGAGTCTTTAAACGCCTCAGATGTAAAGTTATTCGCTGTCAAAGTGACGCCAAAATGAATGGGAGTCAATGGGAATGCTAACGCAAGTGAAGTTCTGCTAAAAGATGGCAGCCCCCACCCGACTTCAACTTCCGGTCGAGTTCCTTGCCCCTTGGTAAAGACATGCACAGCCAGGGGCGTAGCAACCGGGGGGGACGGGGGGGACGTCCCCCGCACTTTTAGAAACAGGTGATTCTGACCCCTGCTAATTTTTTTTTTTTTTTTTTTAGGATCCAGCGTGAATATTTCCTGTAGTGTTCTCTGATTTGTTACTTAGATTTGAGTGAAGTAACATTCAGCCAATCACAGAGCGAATCATCTTCTGGGCGCGTCTGCTATGAGCTTCAAATCTCTTGTTGCTCTTCTGAATTTTCGTTCGTTCGTTTGTTCACTTTGCTATTAGGCCGTCTGGGATAAAATGCACCCCAGAAAAAAGCAAAGGACGATTACATCCTTTTTTCAAACACACACTGTAAGTATGTTACAGTATGTCGCGATGACACGAATCGCGCGATAAAGTTTTCATGTTATGATTTAACCTATTGAACCCGTATGGACCTCGTCACGTCGCGCCGGATTCAGTGTGTTAAATGCTCTCCTAATTGTCACTTTGGATAAAAGCGTCTGCTAAATAAGACGTAACAATATTATTGGTTTCTGCTGTCTTTTGTTTGTCTACGTGCTGCTCGCGGAGTAAAATTATCATTTCACAACAAATCATATTTGTTTTGCAACGAATATCTTAAAATACTTTATCAAATTTTATTCTTTTAATTCATAACTGTTACTTTATGTCCTAACTAGTCTGTAGGAAAGGCAGGCTGTGAGGTCACTGGCAGAGAGAGGGGTCAGTTGCTCAACCTCTCCAGAATGTGTACAGGTGAGATTTGTATAAAAAAAAAAGCAGATTGACTATCTTAAGCTGCAGTAGGGAACTTTTGACGCTCTAGCGGTTAATACAAATAACTGCTTGCGTCTTGCGGAAGAACATCGTAGCCGGAACTACTTCTCTCTGTTTATGTCTATGAAGAATCACAAAGGTACTGGGTTACTCCGCCGCGGTATCCCCTAAGCAATCTAAAATAGTCCGAATATAAACATTATTATAGGTGCACCCTAGTGATTCAGGACAAGCCAAAAACACGGTTTGGAAAATAGATTCATGTTGTACTCGCTTATTATATACATTTTTCTACATTTTGAACACAAACAAAGTTACGGACCGCAGCTCTGATTGGTTGTTTTTTACCGGGAGTGATGTATTTCTGCAAATGGCAATAGGACCACTGGGAGGAGCCAGAGGAGCTTGATTTTTTCACAGATTATCTGTCTCTTATTTTTCATAAAATGTATGTTGTATAAAATTACTGTAGATGTAATCTGTATACTCATTTAACACCTGTTTTTGTCCAACTGTTAAAAAGTTATTGTTCAAATGTAGTGCAACTGAAATATTGTAAATATCATAAAATATCTTTATTTCATAAAAAAAAAAAAAAAAAAATATAGATGGTCTCCCATTGGTCTCAAAGTCCTGCAGTATTTTTAAATTTCGAGTATGATTTAACAAAAATAGGTTCCTGTAAGCTATCATTGCATGTTCCCAAATTTGAAAAAGTAAAATGCCAAATGGTATTCTATTTAGAATTTATTATGAACATCAGCTTTGGGTCAAATCACCATACACCTGTCCCCCCCCACTTTTAAAATGGCTGCTACGCCCCTGTGCACAGCCCTATATAATAAAATGGGTAACGTTAAGTTATAGCTAGCTAATTATCAAATGCAGCTACGGTTAGCCATCACTAACATTAGCACGTTTATCGAACAGCCTTCGATACATTTCTATGTTATAACTTCCCGAAAACAAATACACAAACATATAAAACAAACTTCTAACGAAATACTAACAGCATCTAACTTGCAAGTTCGGAGTCGAACCTCATTTCTTTCAGGTCCATCAGTTGTCTCCAGCGATTAAAAGCAGTGCCGATGTTTACTCTGGTATTCTTATCGGATTTGATTTGTGATTCCGAGCGCGGTTGTTTCCCTGTAGCGGGTGTTGGTCTTTTGACATCAGGTCCAGGTACGCCCTGCGAGTTATTCGTGTATTCGTTGCAGGTTGGCTGGTGGTTATGTTGTCCGCATACCGCCTCCCACGGCCGAAACTGGTATTACAACACCTGCCGGGCCGGGGCTAGTAATGCTAATGCTAATTAAGGTTGATATCCCAAGCGTGTACGTCTGCAGACTGCAAGACGGGGGCGTAACTTGAAGTGGGCGTAACTTGAAGTAGGAGGCGTAACTTGAAGTTGTCCAAATCACACAGAACCACGCGAGACCTCAAAACGATAAGTTATTGGCAATATGGCGGCACAGAGTAGAATATTGATTACGCTTTAAGGGAGGCAGGGGTTTTAGGCAGGATTTGATTCATGATGTGTGTAGATATTAATGTTAGGGGACAATGTGAGAGTGTACGTTTTAGTAGGAAAACGTATTATCTGACCCACACTCCGGAACAGAAGAGGGCGGTAATGCACCAATAAGCTGGATGCCAACCGCCGTTAAACTGGAAAGAAGACGAATATGACAGCTTGCTGTGAGAGACAACAGTGAGAATCTTATTTTTTTCCGAAATAATTATTTAAATTGAAGTGTATAA
The DNA here is from genome assembly GCF_023724105.1 of Carassius gibelio. Classification (NCBI taxonomy): domain Eukaryota; kingdom Metazoa; phylum Chordata; class Actinopteri; order Cypriniformes; family Cyprinidae; genus Carassius; species Carassius gibelio. The sequence goes on along the minus strand of NC_068404.1, from coordinate 5,928,096 downwards.
GTCATTTTCATACAGTGGTATTGTTTTTGGAGTTAATAATTTATTAAAACTAAGGCGTAAAGTAAGCAACATATAAGCAAAAGGTAAAAAGACGCTATCCCCAGGTATCACAGGCTCAGTCTGTCTGTGACCTACATAATATAGCATATTTGTGATTTAGCTGTAAACATATTTTGTAATGCATAACTAACAGGGGAGCTCCATTAAGTACACGACAGAATAGTAGATTTACATAAACTATATATACTTCTTGAAGACTAGTACTAAAATGTCTATTTATCATCTGACTGGATAATGTTTGATAAGTATTGTAGATGAGCACATCTAACAGACATGAAACAGGTGTCTGAGTGATATGTGTGTGTGATATTGTGTAGAATTCACTTTTGTCAACACTGCTATAGATGAATGTGAGTCATGTAAACAAACAAATCTACATAAAGTAACTAAACATAAGTTATCTATTTTATTTGTCCATTTGCAATATTGATAATTTAAGGAACATTTGTGTTGGATAAAAAGTGAGTTACATCAGTTATTAGTTCAACATGTAAATGCAGTATATCACAGATATATAACAGAGGAGACTGACTCTTGTCTGGATGTTACAGGGACAGATGAGACACATGTGTGTTTATCTGCTGTAGAGTAACTGATGAAGGAATGCTACCATCAAAGGATTTGTGTAAGTACACTACAAAAATAAATGAAACATTTTAAATCTTAAGTTGTATTTTATTTTAATGTAATTTTAAACAACTATTACACCTCCTTTCTTATTCTTGATTTCTGTGCATTTGCTGCAGATCTTTTGTGGTGGAGCAGGACCTGCAAGGAAAGGTGAAAAAGAGGGAAAACCTGAAACAAAAGAATAATGTAATGACTTTTTGTACTGTGTATTTTTGTATTCATGAACATGTCTGTAGACTGGTGTGTGCACTGAGGATGGAGAAGACCACAGCATCATCCTGGAAATGATCGAGAGTCACAGATGAGATGCTCCATCACTCCAGCTCTTACCGTCTCATCAGGACCAGATGCTGCTGTGGTGTCTTCATCCTCAGTGACCCCAGAGCCAGTGAGAGCATCTAGAGAAAGACCACAAGACACTGAGCATGTGATTTTGGTAATATTTGTTCAGCTGGTTAATGTTTAAACAATGAAGGCTGACTTTCAGAAGCTTCAAAAGCATCATCAAAAAATGTGATGGAGCTTTTATCTGAAGTGATTGACAGTGCTCTTATAACAGGGGCCTACAATCCCCTGATCAACCTGGAGAAGAGAGCCTTGCTCAAGGACACATTGGTGTTCCTGTGGCTCAAGGGGTAGAGCATTGCGTTAGCAGTGCAAGGTTGTGGGTTCGAATACCAGGGAACACATGTTAGGTAAAAACTGTTAGTCTGAACGCACAAGTCACTTTGGATAAATGTATAATTTATTTATATATTTGAACCACTTCAGTGGTTTAGCCCACTACAAAAGTAATAAATCATGTACTTGTAAACTCTGTGTAAATGTTTTTCAGGTAGTCGTGCTCATGGGGTGCAGGCACACGAAAGTTTGGAGCAGACACAGCAGTCAGATTGTCCTGCACGTGTTCCCCTGCTCTTGCTTCAAGGTTGTGTGGTTCAGAGAGCCGTCATCAAGGTCTTCCTCATCCTGTTGCTCAACGACATCCCCGTTGAGAAGAGTGAGATTGTGAAGTGCAGCGGCAGAACTGTATCAGCTGTGTTCAGATGGCAGGAGGATGTTGGGTTCACCATCTGTAAATACTTGATTGTTAGAACAATAAGTTTGAATGAAGCTTTGTATCATGTGTTGTTCACTTGTGCATGTATGCATTTATTGTGATGCTAACTTTTATACATTATTTTAATCATTTAGACATATTTTTGGTTGTCAGTAAATAAAATATAAATATTTTATCCATTAATGTATTAATTGCTTGACTGAAAATGGATGTATTCACATCGACTGCATTTATTTAACTAGTGTATATATTCATGTATAGCTGTGTCACAAAAGAAAATACATTTGGCTTCTTTTACTAAAATGTAATTTTAAGAAAAAAAAAATATATAATTATTGGTTGGCATTTATCGTTATTATTGCATGGTAAATGTTGGGGTGGGCAAAAGATGCAATTCATTATGGGGTAATGTTAATTTTCGAGTAGTACTTACATTTTTAGAGTATCAAATCAACAGTCTTTTCCAAAGGTGAGATCTTCGAGCAGCTGATCGAAGTACCCTTTGTGCAGATATTGCAGTCACTGTGAGGTGTTTGTGCACCTGACCCACTTTTTTTATTATTATTGCCAAATTATTACATAAAAGATCATGGTAAGAGGTTGTATCTGATAATAAACAATCATAATGCCATAAAACAGTAAATTAAAAAATTATGTGTTCATAGTATGAGATGCTATAAAAGAAAAACGTTTTTCACGTATTATTTAAAAAAATATTCAAGAGATAACGATTTTGGGTTTTCTAATAAAAAACAAATGTTTTAAGGATAACACTTGATCACATTAGTGGAGTTAAAAATATATATATATATATAAAAAATCAACAGTATTGGCTATACTACAATCACAAAATAAAAAGGCAGCCGTTTCTGCAACGTTCTTCATTATCAAGATAATTACAAATACAATAATTAAACCTGTCACTTATATCTTTTACGTTTTTGTGCTTGTTATAACTTTGTAGGTCACATGATCAACATAGCGGATGATGATATACAATTTGGATTCATACTTCATACATACGCATTTAGGCTGTAGAGTATAAACTCTTTTAGCGCTCCTTAAGTTAGTACTTATTGAAATTAAGTGCCTAATTAAAGGGTATGCGGTTTCGAACGCATCCCGACAAAATCTCGTTTTGAGGTCTCGCGTGGTTCTGTGTGATTTGAACAACTTCAAGTTACGCCTCCTACTTCAAGTTACGCCCACTTCAAGTTACGCCCCCGTCTTGCAGTCTGCAGACAGACCCTTCTCTGATATCTCTGCAGCACTATAACTTGACATTTTTTTAATGACATCATCGCCTTTATTTCTTCTCATTCTTTTGATGCGTGTAGGTCATGTTATGGATATTTTTACCTCAATTTCTGCATATGGCACCTTTAAATAAATAAGAAAATTTATGGCAAGTCCTGACCTTTTGGATGTATTTAATTATAAATACCTTTGTAATCTATAATAACAGTACATTTATTCATTCTTGAATATTAATATAGGTAACTGTAATTTTGGCCAAATTATATATACTTTATTTGTTTGTTTGTTTGTGAATTTGCACATGCTATAATTTAAGCATCATTAATGACCCCTTTGTGTTTAATAAAAAAATAAAAAATTGATTATTAATTGTCTCTCATTGGCCTGATTAGCTTTGCCCTCAAAACCTTTCTTATTTAGGGGTACAGTATTGCATGATTTGTACACTTTGCATAAACGTTTGCAATTAGTTTTTTTAAAAGGTAACGTTACAGTATCAATGTCACAGTGTCTGGGTTGTTGTTCCCTGGGGTTCCACTAGATGTCCTTCTTGCTCACGGTGTCTGTCACCAGATCACTTCCTCCTCCCTTATTTGGTCACCTTCCTCCTTGTTGTGTAATTGATTGTCCCCCACCATTCTCTTGTTCCCTCATTATCCTTCTGTCTATTTATACCCAGTCTGTCTTAATCTGTGTTACGGAGTCCTTGTTTAATGTCAGAGTATTATTCATGTCCGTCAATTCTTGCCTTGTGTTCGTGTCTTGTTTATGCGGATTGATGTTTTGGTTTCGACCCCTGCCTGGACTGTTTACCCCTCTGGATTATCCCTTAAATAAATCATACTTACCTGCAATTGGTTCCTTCTCTCGTTCCTGTAACACCGTACGTGACAGAAGGACTCCGTTAAACAAAGAACCAGCGGTATGTCTGCTCATGCCTCATACCCAGCCACAGAGCGGGACAGAGGCGGTTTTGAGGGAACTCGCCTGGTGGTTTTCCGGGGGACCAGGGGAGGTCGCCGAGGAGGGAGTGGTCGAGAGAAGGAACCAATTGCAGGTAAGTATGATTTATTTCATTTATTTATTACAATCAAGGCCTCTATGCTTACATTTCTTTTTTGATATTTTTCTTGTTTAGGAACATAAATAAATTAATAGGGCAATATTTGATTTTTTTTAACCTTTTTGATACCACTTTCCATCTCATTTTTATTAAATTAGTAAAATACAATAAAGAAGAAAAAGTTACCAGTAAAATGAAATCAGCATCAACATTTCAACATTTCAGCTTTGCAAGGCACAGAACTCTGCTGTTGCATTAAGGATTATACAGACTTTTTGAGAAGACTTGGCGTTAATGTATTTCATAAGAACGATGTAATGAAATTAATGTTTGAAATATAAAGTTTTGAAAATGGAAATATTAAACTATTCAAATGACTCATTTATACTTTCAAATGAAACTGAAACCGACAGTAGGTGGCAGCATGTCACTGCCTTATCAATGAATCACAAAGCAAATTACTCTTTATGAGTTGGTGATGGGTAAATCATTGACTCGCTAGATTTGTTAAAAGCAGATTCATTCATAAACGTTGTTCAGAAACCGCTGTGTGTTTGTTTGGAGATGCACCGCGATCAGCTGTGACTTGGTTCGATTTTGTTTTTAAGAAATGGAGCAAATTAAGTGTTCCTGAAATTTAAGTCCATATGTTCAGGGGCGCCTGCAGGATTTCTTCCGAGGGAGCCCTCTCTACACTGTTTGTTATGATGAATGACAATACTGCAGCCTGCTTTCACGATCTGAGGTGAACCAATAAACATTTACTGCCTTCATTCAATCCCCACACTCCGTCTGTTTAATCTTATTTACTATCCTAACTGCATTATTATTATTATTATTATTATTATTATTCAGATTTGCCTTTGTTGATGCGAATACAAAATATCAGGGGGGACTCCCATATGTCTATTTTTTTGGGAGGGGTCAGCTCCGCAGTTCTGCTTAATTCAGCTATGATTATCATTTTCATATATTTATATTCATCTTCATATATTTACAGACTAAAACAGTTTGGTTATCAGCATTCTTCAAAATATCTTCCTCTAATGCAATAAAGGCATAAGGTTTGAAACAACATTAGGTTGAGTAAATGTAAATAAACAGATTTTCTATTTTTGTGAAACTATTGCCAACTATTTATTAAATTGAAATCATAGCCTACTCAAAATATAATATAATAATAATATTACTTATTAATTTAACTGTTGAATTTTTTTTTTTTTCCAAATTTGCACTCATTCGTGCCTGGGGTGATAACTTTATGAGACAAAAGCTATATGTATAATTGTAAGGGCTATCCTTGCCATCTTCGCGCTCTTGCAAGCTGGATGAATGAGTGCAAATGTGGAAATGATTTTATTCAACAGTTAAATGAATAAGAACGTAATATTATTATATTTTGAGTAGGCTATCATTTCAATTTAATATTAATATTAATCAACAGTCTTTTCCAAAGGTGAGATCTTCGAGCAGCTGATCGAAGTACCCTTTGTGCAGATATTGCAGTCACTGTGAGGTGTTTGTGCACCTGACCCACTTTTTTTTATTATTATTGCCAAATTATTACATAAAAGATCATGGTAAGAGGTTGTATCTGATAATAAACAATCATAATGCCATAAAACAGTAAATTAAAAAATTATGTGTTCATAGTATGAGATGCTATAAAAGAAAAACGTTTTTCACGTATTATTTAAAAAAATATTCAAGAGATAACGATTTTGGGTTTTCTAATAAAAAACAAATGTTTTAAGGATAACACTTGATCACATTAGTGGAGTTAAAAATATATATATATATATATATAAAAAATCAACAGTATTGGCTATACTACAATCACAAAATAAAAAGGCAGCCGTTTCTGCAACGTTCTTCATTATCAAGATAATTACAAATACAATAATTAAACCTGTCACTTATATCTTTTACGTTTTTGTGCTTGTTATAACTTTGTAGGTCACATGATCAACATAGCGGATGATGATATACAATTTGGATTCATACTTCATACATACGCATTTAGGCTGTAGAGTATAAACTCTTTTAGCGCTCCTTAAGTTAGTACTTATTGAAATTAAGTGCCTAATTAAAGGGTATGCGGTTTCGAACGCATCCCGACAAAATCTCGTTTTGAGGTCTCGCGTGGTTCTGTGTGATTTGAACAACTTCAAGTTACGCCTCCTACTTCAAGTTACGCCCACTTCAAGTTACGCCCCCGTCTTGCAGTCTGCAGACAGACCCTTCTCTGATATCTCTGCAGCACTATAACTTGACATTTTTTTAATGACATCATCGCCTTTATTTCTTCTCATTCTTTTGATGCGTGTAGGTCATGTTATGGATATTTTTACCTCAATTTCTGCATATGGCACCTTTAAATAAATAAGAAAATTTATGGCAAGTCCTGACCTTTTGGATGTATTTAATTATAAATACCTTTGTAATCTATAATAACAGTACATTTATTCATTCTTGAATATTAATATAGGTAACTGTAATTTTGGCCAAATTATATATACTTTATTTGTTTGTTTGTTTGTGAATTTGCACATGCTATAATTTAAGCATCATTAATGACCCCTTTGTGTTTAATAAAAAAATAAAAAATTGATTATTAATTGTCTCTCATTGGCCTGATTAGCTTTGCCCTCAAAACCTTTCTTATTTAGGGGTACAGTATTGCATGATTTGTACACTTTGCATAAACGTTTGCAATTAGTTTTTTTAAAAGGTAACGTTACAGTATCAATGTCACAGTGTCTGGGTTGTTGTTCCCTGGGGTTCCACTAGATGTCCTTCTTGCTCACGGTGTCTGTCACCAGATCACTTCCTCCTCCCTTATTTGGTCACCTTCCTCCTTGTTGTGTAATTGATTGTCCCCCACCATTCTCTTGTTCCCTCATTATCCTTCTGTCTATTTATACCCAGTCTGTCTTAATCTGTGTTACGGAGTCCTTGTTTAATGTCAGAGTATTATTCATGTCCGTCAATTCTTGCCTTGTGTTCGTGTCTTGTTTATGCGGATTGATGTTTTGGTTTCGACCCCTGCCTGGACTGTTTACCCCTCTGGATTATCCCTTAAATAAATCATACTTACCTGCAATTGGTTCCTTCTCTCGTTCCTGTAACACCGTACGTGACAGAAGGACTCCGTTAAACAAAGAACCAGCGGTATGTCTGCTCATGCCTCGTACCCAGCCACAGAGCGGGACAGAGGCGGTTTTGAGGGAACTCGCCTGGTGGTTTTCCGGGGGACCAGGGGAGGTCGCCGAGGAGGGAGTGGTCGAGAGAAGGAACCAATTGCAGGTAAGTATGATTTATTTCATTTATTTATTACAATCAAGGCCTCTATGCTTACATTTCTTTTTTGATATTTTTCTTGTTTAGGAACATAAATAAATTAATAGGGCAATATTTGATTTTTTTTAACCTTTTTGATACCACTTTCCATCTCATTTTTATTAAATTAGTAAAATACAATAAAGAAGAAAAAGTTACCAGTAAAATGAAATCAGCATCAACATTTCAACATTTCAGCTTTGCAAGGCACAGAACTCTGCTGTTGCATTAAGGATTATACAGACTTTTTGAGAAGACTTGGCGTTAATGTATTTCATAAGAACGATGTAATGAAATTAATGTTTGAAATATAAAGTTTTGAAAATGGAAATATTAAACTATTCAAATGACTCATTTATACTTTCAAATGAAACTGAAACCGACAGTAGGTGGCAGCATGTCACTGCCTTATCAATGAATCACAAAGCAAATTACTCTTTATGAGTTGGTGATGGGTAAATCATTGACTCGCTAGATTTGTTAAAAGCAGATTCATTCATAAACGTTGTTCAGAAACCGCTGTGTGTTTGTTTGGAGATGCACCGCGATCAGCTGTGACTTGGTTCGATTTTGTTTTTAAGAAATGGAGCAAATTAAGTGTTCCTGAAATTTAAGTCCATATGTTCAGGGGCGCCTGCAGGATTTCTTCCGAGGGAGCCCTCTCTACACTGTTTGTTATGATGAATGACAATACTGCAGCCTGCTTTCACGATCTGAGGTGAACCAATAAACATTTACTGCCTTCATTCAATCCCCACACTCCGTCTGTTTAATCTTATTTACTATCCTAACTGCATTATTATTATTATTATTATTATTATTATTCAGATTTGCCTTTGTTGATGCGAATACAAAATATCAGGGGGGACTCCCATATGTCTATTTTTTTGGGAGGGGTCAGCTCCGCAGTTCTGCTTAATTCAGCTATGATTATCATTTTCATATATTTATATTCATCTTCATATATTTACAGACTAAAACAGTTTGGTTATCAGCATTCTTCAAAATATCTTCCTCTAATGCAATAAAGGCATAAGGTTTGAAACAACATTAGGTTGAGTAAATGTAAATAAACAGATTTTCTATTTTTGTGAAACTATTGCCAACTATTTATTAAATTGAAATCATAGCCTACTCAAAATATAATATAATAATAATATTACTTATTAATTTAACTGTTGAATTTTTTTTTTTTTCCAAATTTGCACTCATTCGTGCCTGGGGTGATAACTTTATGAGACAAAAGCTATATGTATAATTGTAAGGGCTATCCTTGCCATCTTCGCGCTCTTGCAAGCTGGATGAATGAGTGCAAATGTGGAAATGATTTTATTCAACAGTTAAATGAATAAGAACGTAATATTATTATATTTTGAGTAGGCTATCATTTCAATTTAATAAATAGTTGGGCATAGTTTCACAAAAATAGAAATTCTGTTTATTAAAATTTACATTTGCTCAACACAATGTTTAAAACCTTATGTCTTTATTGCATTTGAGGAACATAGGAAGATATTTTGAAGAATGCTGATATCCAAACTGTTTTAGTCTGTAAATATGTTGATTCAGATGCAACTTCTGAAACAAAGTATAGCATGTGTAATCCTAAATTAAATATACATTTTTAAAGCTACATTTTGTGTCTGTTTTCTCATTCTTTGCTTTTCTCATTTTAACACATTTTGGCTATATGATAAAATATCTTTTGAGGGTACCTTTTCTTCCTTTTTAAAACATAACTGAAATCATACTCAAAAGTAGATAGCTGAATTTTTACAATATAGCACTTATTATGTACCACACACACACACATATGTGTGTATGTGTATGTGTATATATATATATATATATATATATATATATATATATATATATATATATATATATATACTATACATTATAGAGCGATATTTGACTCCTTAAAGATTAGTTTTTTTTTAACCTTTGTAATCCCCTTTTTCAACCTTTATTAAATGTATTCCATATTTTAGAGCCAAGACATTTAGATTTTAACTTAGAATCAACATTTCATCTTTGCAAGACACTTAACTTTTTTGTTGCATTAAGGAATATCTACAGACTTTATGCATAATAACGATGTTATGAGATTAATGTTTAAAATATGAAGTTTTGAATATAGAAATATTAAACAATTTAAATGACTCAATTTATTAAATGAAACTGAAACCGCCAGTAGGTGGCAGCATGTCACTGAATCATTTATTGAATCGATTCGTTCAAACGTCTGATTCATTTAAGATTTGAAGACCGCACCGGATGTAGTGTCTGGCGCGTTTTTTAGATTATTAGGTCATTATTAATCTCTTTATCAGAGAACAACAAAGATGTCTGGCGTACCTAATAATTTTAGAAGACGTCTCAGTGGGATTAGGGATCGCATAAATGCCCAACTTGACAGTTTACTTGAAGCATCACCACCAGAGCTTGGAGAACAAAGTCTTGTAGACAGGTAGGGAACTCTGTTTTTGAAATTAGCACTTTAAACTAATAAACTAAATAGTGAAATGTTCAGAAAATATCTGTCATATGCCAGCGCACAGTTTTTTTTTTTATTTTTATTGTGTCCTCATATGTCTGTCTATCCAGGGGCGTAGCACCAAATTTTGGGCTCTGGGTACAAACCATCTTGCTGGGCCCCCTTACCAAATACCATAGTGATACCAATGGGTGGGATATTTTGAAGAAAGTCAGTAACCAAACGACTGATTGACCCCATTGACTTCCATAGTAGGAAAAAAAATACTATGGAAGTCAATGAGGACCAGCAACTGTTTAATTGCCAACCTTCTTTAAATTATCTTCTTTTGTGTTTAGCAGGAGAAAGGAAACCATACAGGTTTGGAACAACTTGAGGGAGAGTAAATGATTACAGAATTTTCATTTTTGGGTGAACTGCCCCTTTAAAGTTTAAATGTGTACAATAACAATGTACCCATTTTGCTTATTTCCTCTTAACACTTAATTACTAATTACTAAGTGTTAAAACAGGCAATTCCCCTAAAAGCTCACCTTGTCTCACTGTCACATCCACCTCACTGTCACTGCTTTCATCTGGCCATGATGAGGGGCCTGCTGCTGCAGGCTCTGAAACTGAAATATATGGCTTCAAATGGTTGCTAAAATATCCTTTATTGTCATAATACCTTTTTTAAAGTGTAGGCTAAGTACAAGTTAATTGCTGATTATTTGTCTGTTTAATATAAATGCAGACTATAGAATCACAGGGTACACTAACCACTAAACTAGACATTCAGTCTTTACGTTTTAAAATAAGTAATTTTCAATCTTTAAGATGTGCATTAAACTGATAACAATCCTGAGCGTGCGCGAGCTAATTTGCATAACAATGCGGTAAAATAGGCGCTAACGATCTGTGTTTTCGCGGGTGTTATGGAGGGAAATATACAGTGTTTTAATGTAAACTTCTGACTCCGGGGAGAACTCCTCCAAGAGTAGATATTTATGTTAAAACAATGTCAATGCTCGATTATGCATTTGGAGCTCACCTTTCTTTTCAAAAAACTGAGTGAGCAACTGCTTGCCCTCATTTGCTTTCTCTCTTTAATCTTCGTTTCTTTTCGTTTTTGAGCCCCTGATTTTCCTTTCTTAAGGAAAGACATGACTCTTCCCCTGTCTTACTAGTTCATATCACGGCTAACTCCAGCTCCTGTCTTATTTTACTGTCTATGCTCCTGTCTCATTAACTGATTCACCGCTGGTCCGCAGCTGAAGCACCTGAACTGCGGGTCGTACCATTTACATTGATTCGAGAGGGGTGGTGGGGCCCTGCACAGAATGAAAATGACTTTGTTATACCAAACCAGTGCCTAACTACAAGTTTAGTTTTGCACAGGAACTTTTTTATTTGTACATAAATGCTATACAAATGTTAGTGCATGTATATGTATGTATAGAAAACTGACTTTTAAGGGCCCCCCCCCTACCTCGGGCCCTGGGTACTCGGTACCCTTTACCCCCCCAGTCCGACGCCCCTGGTCTATCTATCTGTCTATTTGTCTGTCTGTAAAATCTTGATAGAAAATCTATTAATTAGCCCTATAAATTAATTGGATGATTTAATTCGACAACTTAAATCATGACATTATAAAACATTATAAAAACAAACAATAAGTATCAAACTTACTTTATCTCAGATCATTAATTAGGTTACAGCAAATATGTTTCAATTTCGTAGTAGTTATGTTTAAATGTTCTCTGAAAGGTTTGAGATGTTCCGCAATGAACAGCCGTTGCATGGTCCTGCTCGTCCCAGAAGGGCGCGGAGAAGAAATGTGACATGTACATTTAAAGTAACTCTTCTCCGGACTGGTGTTGATCGGTTATCTTCTTTGAGAGGTAAGTACTTTGTTTATAATGCTATTCATGAAATTGACTCTGCTGCTCCAGCTCCAGCTGTGGCCTCCTCCTCAGCTCCAGCCGTAGCCTCCTCTGCCGCTCCAGCTCCAGCCGTGACCTCCTTCTCAGCTCCAGCCGTAGCCTCCTCTGCCACTCCAGCTCCAGCCATGGCCTCCTTCTCAGCTCCAGCGGTAGCCTCCTCTGCCGCTCCAGCTCCAGCCGTGGCCTCCTCTGCTGATCCAGCTTCAGCTCCAACCGTGGCCTCCTCTGCCGCTCCAGCTCCAGCCGTGGCCTCCTTCTCTTTTCTCTTATTTTTATCTTCATCTTTAGTGTCCTGCTCTCCCTGTGTCTCAGTCGGCTTCTCAGGTGTCTCCACTTCATCTTTTCTCTTATTTTTATCTTCATCTTTAGTGTCCTGCTCTCCCTGTGTCTCAGTCGGCTTCTCAGATCTTCACTCTTATTTTTCAGTATATGGCTTTTCTCCATTTCTTCTTGTGTTTGTAAGGATTTCTGGCTCTCTACTTCTGAGTCTGTTTTTTCAGCTTTGCTGTTATCATTTTCTTCTGCTTCATCTGCATTTTCGCTGTTTTCCTTATTTTTGTCAAATTCTCCATTTGTATTTCCTGTGTTGTCTTTGTTTTTTTTCTGTTATAGCAGATTGCGGACTTTCCTTCAAAAGTTTTTCTCCCTCATGAGTTTCATCTGCATTTTCCAGTTCAATGTCCTGAACCCAATTTCTATTATCAATAGATTCTTTTGATGATAGTGAGTTCTGCTTCTTTCCTTTCTTCTAAGCTTGTAGCTGCGTTGGTTCTTTGTTTCACACCTTTGTATTCTTTGACTTGTCGTTTCAATCTGGCAACTGCTTTTACTGCTCTTGACCAATCAGAGAATTTCTGTAGGCGATCCAGAAAAGATCTATCTTCTTTGGCTTTAGTATTACACACAAGCACCTTGCGAAGCTCGGGATCATCCGGTCTAATTTCTCCCACCTTGGGTTCTCTTTCAGGTAGTTCTTTACACCAAAGAAACTTTGGACCTGTGAACCAGTTTGAGTTCTTAAGTTGCTCTGCAGTTAAACCCCGAGAGGCATGATCTGCCGGATTATTCTCAGAGGCAACATAAGCCCATTGCTCAGGCATTGTACTTGACTTGATTCTCTGTATGCGGTTGGCTACGAAAACTTGAAATCTTCTGGCATCGTTGTTTATGTAGCCAAGAACGACTGTGGAATCTGTCCAAAAGAACTCTTGCAGATCTTGGATTTCTAATTCCCTTTGGAGCATGTCACTAGTTCGAACCGCAACAACTGCCGCAGAAAGCTCAAGTCTCGGAATAGTTGTGACCTTGGTTGGTGACACTCTTGACTTGCCCATTACCAGACAGCAATGAACTTCATCGGACATGTTAATGGCTCGCAGGTAGGTACATTCACCGTAGCCGGAGACGCTTGCATCTGCAAAGTGGTGAAGTTCATATCCTTTCACTTTGCCAAAATTTGAAGGTAAAAAACATCTTTTGATTTGCATTTCAGCAAGATTGGGCAGGTCTCTGATCCAGGACTCCCACTTAGGTCTTAGGTTTTCCGGAAGTTCCTCATCCCAGCCAATTTTCTCTCTGCACATTTGCTGGAGTATTTGTTTCCCCAAAAGGACAAAGGGTGCCATGAACCCCAGGGGATCATACACAGAGGCTACAGTAGAGAGCACACCTCTTCTTGTTAGTGGATTAAGTTTTACTTGAACTCTGAATTTGAATGAGTCTGATGTGATGCACCACTCTACTCCTAGAGCTCTCTCCATGTGCGGTGAACTCAAGGCAATGTCTAGATCTTTGATTGTGGCACGTTCTTCTTCTGGGATGGTTGCCATCACTATCTCACTATTGGAAACAAACTTGTGGAGTCTTAGCTTGCCAGTGGAGCAAAGTTCTCTTGATTCTTTGACGAGCTGAATGGCTTCCTTCTCAGTTTGGACACTTGCAAGACCATCATCAACATAGAAATTTCTTTGAATGAAGCGTATGGAGTCTTCACTGAACTGACCTCGTCCTTGTCCTGCCAGATGTTTCAGGCCGAAGTTGGCACAGCCAGGAGACGAGGCTGCTCCAAACAAGTGGACCTTCATTCTGTAAATTGATGGTATGGTTTCCAAGTTGCCATTCTCCCACCAAAGGAATCTTAAATAATCTTGATCTTCCCTTTTCACGTGAAACTGGTGGAACATCCTTTCAATGTCACACATGACTGCAATCGAACCTTTTCTGAAGCGACATAGAACACCCACCAATGTATTTGTCAAGTCAGGACCGGTAAGCAGGTAGTCATTGAGAGATGTTTCTTTAAACTTGGCAGAACAGTCAAATACTACAGGTATTTTTCCTGGTTTTCGTGGATGATAAACTCCATGATGTGGAATGTACCAGGCAACCAGACTGTTGTCAATTTCTTCCTCTGGGACCTTTTCCGCTTCACCACGTGAAATAATATCGTCCATGAAGTTTACGTAGTCTTTGTAATACTGTTGATCTTTCTTTAATCTCCTTTCAAGACAGTGCAGTCGATGTGTTGGGCATGTCTTGTTGTTAGGTAATTTGGGTCTTTCCTCTGAACGGTAATGGCATTTCGTAGTGACCATTGTGTTTCTGTGTGATGTTTTCTTTCAACTTTGTCAGGAACTTGAGATCTTCTTGAGACACCAGATTATCTTCTCCAGCTCTTTCAGAGAAGTCAGACTCAAGGACCTTTATCATGTCTGAGGGAGTGATCTCTTTTACTTTGTTTCGGCTCACATAGTGTACTTCAGTTTTGAGATTGAGAGAAGGCTCCACACCTGGTGTCACTTGTCTCACTACTATGCGATGACTAATTCCGATGGCATCACCGTAGTCTACAGTGGGATGCCTATGGTCAACAATGCTCCATCCAAGGTCCGTACGCTGTGCATAAGGTTGATGATCTTCACCAAACACAACTTCCTTTGGAAGTAGAGCTTGTGAGCAGTTATACCCAATAAGCAAACCTACTTCACAGTCCTGCAGAGGTGCAATCTCTTCTTGGAGGTGCTCTAGATGGGACCATGCTTTAGCAGTTTCGTTTGTAGGTATGTGCGATTTGTTGGCTGGAATAAACTCGCGTGTGTAGACGGGTGGCAAGGAGATGTTCTTACCGGAGTAAAAGCCTCTGACTTGTAGGTTATTTAGTCTTTGAGAGCTTACTACTGTGGCTCTTGAGGTCATAGTAGAGAGCTTGAGCTTCACTTGTTCTTTGTCTGCTTCCAAGACTTCAGCTACTTCGCTTAGAATGAAGGTTGTGTCGCTTTGAGAATCCAACAGAGCATATACAAGGACTTCTTTTTCTGGTTGAGTTAAGGATGAAAGCCAGACAGGAATTACTGCAGCTGTTTGTGCATTAGCTTCACCAAGTATTACTCTATTGGAAGTAGCAGCTGTGGTTTCTTCATGTTGGGATGATTGAGGTATTTCTCTGTATCTTTCTTGACTTGGATTTTGCTTGGCTTGTGGCGGTCTTTGTTCTTTTTTGTCTTGCTCCTCATGCAGACAGGTAGGATGCCGCTTATTGCAAATGTCGCAGACACTTCTACTGTTGCAGCTCTTTGACTGGTGACCAGACTTGAGACACCCAAAGCATAGACTTTCAACTCGAACAAATTTTCTGCATGAACTTCCTGCATTTGTGCAAAGTATGCCCAGTTTTCTTACAGAAAGTGCATGTGATAAAAGTCTGTTCGCTGGAACTTGTGGTCAGTGTCTTTGCTCTGAAGTTTTGTTGTTTTTGGACTTTTGGGTTTTCAGCTTCACCTTGTTTTAGTGACTGCAATGATGTGACAGAATTGCAGGCACTTTTGGCCTCCCTTGCCAGAAATTTGACAAATTGGCTAAAGGAGGGAAATTGGTTTATCTCTTCTTCTACTTCGATAACCTTCCTGTTCCATCTTGCTGTTAGCCAATCAGGTAGCTTGGAGAGAATTTTCCTGTTTTCATTACAGTCGTTCAAGATTTCCAATGCCTTGATGTGAACCATGGCAGCCTCACAACTACGGAGAAAATCACTGAACTCCCTGAGCTCAAGGCTGTCCTTAGATCCTATTTTGGGCCACACTTGAAGCTTGTCTCTGTATGCTTTTGCAATCGTAAATGGGTTTCCGTATCTCTCTTCCAAAATCTCCCATGCAGCAACATAGGCAGACTCAGTTCCGAGAAGAAAATAACCATTGAGTGCTTTCTTAGCTTTTCCACTCACATATCTTCGAAGGTAGTATATCTTTTCTTTGTCTTGAAGGTTCTTCTGGTCGATCAGTGTTTCAAAGGAGAGTTTCCAATCGTTGTATTGCAATGGATCGCCACTGAAAACTGAAGCTTCAGGAACTGGAATTCTGTTGGCACTTAAAGCGCCTGCAAGCACCTTAATGAGCTCTGATGTACTTTCATTTGAGGTGGTCATAGCTTGTGGGATGGAGGTCATACGTAGAGCCTGAGGATTTGAAGGAGCCGGGACTTTATCTGCTACCATCTCATGCTCCAGTATGTCTTTCCGTTCTTCTTCTATGACTTTCATTTGATCATATACCTGCATTCTCGCTCGTGCTGCATTAAGACCTTTTACTGCCTCCAGATGCTGTATCTTCCTCCGTTTTTCTTCCAGAGTTTTCTGTAGAGCTCCAAACTCTTCTTCCATTTGAGCCTTAATTTTAGATTCGTCTTCCTCTTTCTGTAGTCTTCGTTTCACTTCCTCTGCTTCTCGTTCTAAACAACGCCTTACTGCTGCTGCTTCTTGATCAGCTATCTTCCTTTTAGCTTCTGCTTCTAGGCGCTGTATTTCCAATTGTTCTTTCTCTTGTTCTTGTAACACTTTCAGAACAGCTTGGCTTGCAGCAGCTTCAGCAGCAGCTTCTTGTCGTTTAACAGAAGACCTACTTGAATGCACCCAATTGCTTTTCAAGAAAGAAGTGACAGAACCTGATTTGTTTGTACTTGAGTCGAAGAGAGAGCCTGCTTCAGGCCAATCTTGTTTTTCTACTTCTGGAATCTTTCCATCCAGTCGACTTGAGGCTCTGGATACAATGAACTTGGAAATCTCTACACACAGATCCACTTTTTGACACGTGTCTTGCTCTGGAATTGAGACGTCACGTAGTTCATCATAAACATGCTGAACGTCTGCAGAAAGACCTGTGATGCAACCGATGATGTCATTAAGCAGATCATCAGGTAAGGGCTCTGTTGACTGTGATAATGACTTCTTTGAAGATTTAACTTGGGTTCTCCATTTATCATAAATGTAATTGAACCTTTGATGAAGCGCTTTAGTTTTTTCATCTTGCAATTCTCTACCTTTTTCGGTTAGAGTTCTGACTCTTTGACTTCGTCTTGGCTGCTGCGCTTTCTCTTGCTGGACTTCAGCAACACCAACTTGATCTTCTTCTATGCTTTCCCTAACCTGAGTTGTAGGGTCACTTGACTCTGACATTGTCTAATCCTTTAAATTGACCCACTTTTCTAAATAAAGGCTGTAATTAAACTGTTAAATTAAACTTATGCTTGCCTTTAACGCTTACTCAAATGTAAATGTCACTTACATATTGTTACTTGTAAGCTTAAATGATTTTCAAATTTCAGTTTTCAATGAGGTTCAAATGTGATTAGAAAATGGAAAATGTGCAAAAAAAAAGAAAACCCCAGCTTAACTCAACTTTGATTATTACCTTTCAAAATGTTCTTATTATGCATTAACTCTGTAGAGAATATAGACTTAGACACTTAAATATTAAATGACCAATAACCTTCACTTCTAAACACACTTTTTAAACTTGAATATAATTTCCTTTTAACTCTGGCACTGTGTCTACAAAATGGCAAGCTTCAATGTATATTACATGGTCACATAAATCAAAACATTTACTACACACACAGATGCTATATTGACGCAAATCTTTTTGGCAAACCTTAACAGAAGCCCTCTTCTTAGATCACTCTTGACTTATTACTGTTCCAGTTCTCTATGGCTTTGTCTTGAAAACGTTGTTCATTAAGATCTGTGCGTCATCTTACTTCTGTCTGCGTGCGTGCATGTTTTCTGCTTCAGTCCTTTGATGACAGTTCTGCACGCTACCGGCTGTTGCTGATCCTTTGAACTTGAGCGCTGTCGATTAATGTCCACTCGCGTTAATGAACAGTCCGAGTTTTCACTGTAATTCCCTCGAAGCACTGGCAGACACAAGTGGTTTTCTTGCAACGGGTTTATTTGAAGCTTATTCTCCATATCCACCGTGAAAACTAAACATACAGCATAACGAGAAAATAAAGACTGCATTAGCTTAATATGAACATACAATGGCATGCGCAGCATGTAAAATAACGTTCACCAAAGTAAAATACAGACACAAAACAGCATACCTCGTTGGCTGCATGCTGTACACAAGGGAATAAATGTTTCCTTAGATCGCTGACATCCACTATATCAACCTTAACACTTTTATCAGAGCATTAAATTGTCCATGCTTCTCTTGCTGTTAGCTTGACGACTCTCACACACGTACGTCCCCATAAGACCTTGCGCGGAAATTTCAAAATAAAAGCACTTCACTTTTACCAAGTAAAATCACTAAATAATACTAAATGTGATTTATAATTTTAAATTATGACATTGGTTGAAAACAAATTATACATTATTATAATGTTGTGACAATTACAGAGACATTAACAACAGGTTCATGTGTCAACCTTGAAAGTCAGTCATTCTCAATAAGAGCTGAGAGTTTATAGTGATTTTCAGCAACATGAGCAACAGATGTGATGTCAGCTTGTCTACTTACAATGTTATACTAATAATAGCAAAAATAGTAAGTCTTTTGTTACCTGGCATAGCCTCCAATGATTCATCTCCTAACAGGCAAATGCTTTCACCTATGTTAGTAGAACACACACACACACACACACACACACACACACACACACACACATATATATATATATGAAATAGAAAAAAGATATATTTCATTATATAAATGCTCATGCTCTATTAATTCCCTTATATACATTTTCAAAAATTCTTATCCTACCTTTTTCAAGTTCCACTGTATCTAGTACAGACTTTCTTACTTCTCGTGCATGTACATGACAAAAATAAAATTATGTTAATCTATGCAATATAATCTTTGTGAGAAATGGGAGTCAACTAAAGATGTGTTTTGATTGTGATATGTTGAATATTTTTTCATGGCACTTACACTGTTGTCTTTTACGTCTGTAGAAGTAAAAAGTCAGCACAGCAAACAGAATAATGAGAAGCAATATGACTATTAAGACTGGAACAAGCACAGCAGGGTTTGCTCTGCCTGCAAACAAAACCATTAAAGAAACAGTTTATAGCATCTAGCATCAAACTCTCAAAGTATTGTGTTGAATGATTTACTAGCTCACCTGTGGCGCAGTCTTGCAGATTAAAGTCTGTGGTCCTGCTTCCAACTTTATTCTTCACAGTGCAGGTATAGACTGAGTTAAGGTTTTCCTCCTGTTCATTAACAACAAGTGTTGGCCCTGGCTGTTTCACATCAGATCCACTCCATTCATAGCTCGGCTGAGTCTGGGATTCCACTGAACAGAACAGTTTTTTCACATTTGAAGTCTCGTTCACTTCACAGGTTACCAGAGGCTCTGGCAGAGCATCTAAGACACAGAAGCAGGCAGATATTTAGTGATAACCAGCTGATAACCAGCTGATAAAGACCACTGTCTTGGTCTTTAAGTTTTCTTATTGTGAGATGTCCTGTTTCAAAATCAAGATCTACACGGTCTTTAAATGAGCCAAATGTCTCCATCTGCTTCCCGTCATACTCCAGAACCTTGTTTCCATTATGTGTCCACAGTATTTCTTCAGGTTTTCCATGGATGACTGGATTTAGTTTAATCTGGTTTCCACTTTCGCCATAGTCATCACAGAAAACGAAATCTAAAGCAGATGGGGAAAAAAAATCCCATTAGTGAAACAACAACTCCAGAATTCTTTAACTAGGCCTGCGACTCAGTAAAGAAATATTTCCATGAATGTCTGTCTTCGTTTCGACAAACCAGACACTTGCACCTGGCGGGTCTAAAATAGTATTTCCTTGTATTATAAGTTACTTCGTTTAAAAAGTTACTACAGTACATGTTACGAGTTACTACATGTTTAAAAGATTTCAGACTTACCTTGATACAAACAGAAACATGTAACATAAACCAAAAACATAACATCTGCCATCTTCACTCGATAGTGTTTCTTCGTGTGGGAAGAGCTACTTAATGGCGATTTGAAAGTTAAAACACATTTGCTACATGAATCTCAACAGTTGAGGCTAAACAGGACGATAAAAACAGGCCTATTAAACATTTAAAAGTTGCCACAGTGTTCTGAGGCAGTGAGAAAATAAAGTAAAAATCCCCAACGGAAGGTCTCGAGCGACCTTTGAAGTGGGCGGAGCCAGAAGGTGAACGCACCTTTATGAGTGCATTGATCAGTAACCAAACAGGCTCCTGCTCCTGCTGTGTTTTCATACTTCTTCCATGGCAATATTCACTAGGAAAGGACACACACACACACACACAAATGCATTATTAGCAAATTAAATAACAAATTTGTCAGATTGATAACCTGCTGTTTTTTGGCCGTGATTTGAAAATGATATCTTCATTTTAAAATATACAGTAGGCTATTATAAAAATATTTTGAAATGTTAAAATATAAAAAAAGCAATAAATGTTTTATTTATTTGTTGGTATATTTGTTTGTTTATTTATTTGTGGACTTTCTTTTGGGGCATTCAGCTGGTCATGGATACACAAGCCCTGTTCATTTGATATATTAAGTGACATTTGTACATGAAGGATATTGCACCCTCTCTGGAGTTATTTACTGTACATTCAACCTTGGGATTGCATCAAATATTTTCATTTTGCCTTTCTGTCTCTATCTTCACATTTCCTCCAGATGGCAGCATTGCATCGAAAAGAATGGCAGCATCTCATGTGCAGCTGCACTGGTTTTGGAAACCTAATTGTGCATGCTAAATTTATTTGATTTATATATATATATTTACTTTTTAATATTTTTAAGGGGGTCTCTTCTGCTCATCAAGGCTGTATTTATTCGATAAAAAATACAAGAAAAACAGTAATATTGTGAAATCTTATAGCAATTTCTAATATTGGTTTTTAATTTATTTATGTGCCGCAGCGCTGAATTTTCAGCATCATTACTGTCACATGCTCCTTCAGAAATCATTCTAATATGCTGATTTATTATCAGCGTTGAAACTGTTGTGCTGCTTCATATTGTTTTTTGGATCCTGTGATATTTTTTTCTTTGATTCTTTGATGAATACAAAGTTAAAAAGAACAGCGTTTATTCAAAATAGAAATATTTTCAAACAATACAAGTCTTTACTATGACTTTTAAAGTTAACATATCCCTCCTGAATAAAAGTATCAGTTTTTGAATAGCAGTTTATATTGAAACATTATTATTATTGTTTTTAATAAATGCTGTTCTTTTTAAAGTTTAATTAATCAGAAAATCCTAAAGAAAATATTACAGGTCCCAAAGAAAATATGAAGCAACACAACAGTCTCCAGCTCTGATTATAAATCTGCAAATCAGAATGATTTCTGAAGGATCATGTGACACTAAAGACTGGAGTAATGATACTGAAAATCAAACTTTGATCACAGGAATAAATTATATTTTAAAGTATATTAAAATAGAAAACTAATACAATAATATTTCACAAAATAAAATGTATTTCTGTATTTTTGATCAAATATAGCCTTGATGAGCAGAATAAATGTCTTTTAAAAAAATATAAAAAATCTTACTGATCCCAAACTTTTGACTTGCAGTGTTTGTATGTACACAAACACACACACACACACACACACACACACACACACACACACAGATATTATAAATATATGTATTATAAATCTGGCTTCTTTAATTAATCATCAGCATATGTTAATGTTTCTAAACTATTCATATCGAGATTTAGGAGTAACAAAGATACATAATAAATATGTCAATTAAAAAACATAAAGCTTTACACATAAGAACAGACATACAGCACCTTTGTGTGAATATGTCAAGGATCTTTCTCGACTCGTCCTCTTCTCTCTCCCACTCTCTCCCAGTCCTGACTCTCTACACTGTCCTATCAAATTAAAAGCAAAAACGCATCAAATTAAATCTTAAAAACAATTTTACGTTTTAAACTAATATGAAAAATGTGGCAATCTTTATAATAATCTAATTAATTGTTATTAAAAAAAATATTGGTATAAATGTAATCTACCCAAAACTTTGAACAGTACTGAATTACTGACACTCACCCCCCACACACTCAGAGAAGCAACGAACAGGAAACTGTGCCACTGTGAGCTTGACATCTTAAAACAGAACAACTCACTCAGAAATCTGCCTGAAAATGATGCCAAACCTGATCATAACTCTCCTCATCAATTTAATCTTCATGTTCTCCACTGGTAGGTTGTTTTTCAATTATATTATAGGCCTATTATTATCTTTATATTTTCTTAAATGTCACTTGTCTCATCAGATTTTCTTGTCAAGTCAATTATCAGTAAACCACATAAAAAATATTTTGCATGGTTTTTGGTCAAATTCTACTTTGTCAGTCATCAAAGATGTGTAACAGAAACGTTTTTCTTTTTATGGATATTATTATTATTTTTTGCTTGCAATCAAACTGCATTGCATTTCATATGGTTTCGTGTGAATCATTTATTTACTCAGTCATATGTATCAATATGTAAGATTGATTGTTTTGTGTAAGCCATTTTAATATATCAGTCTTTTTTCCCCATGAATGTGTTAAATTAAATAATGGCAGCAGTATGAAGGTCAAGGTGACTGTGTGCTTGATATATACGAAATACACAGCAACATTTTCTCACTGTATTACTGATACTTTTGCTTACAATTTTGATACCACTTTATTTTAGATAAATGTGTATGGAGTGAGAATCATGCCAAAACTTCACACACACACAAAATGTGTTTTACTCACACCCAACGATTCACAAACTCAGTGTAGTTTGCAAATTCAAAACATCACTCACAAACTAATGCATTTTGTTCTGCAAATAAAAAATGTAGCTATCAAACAAATACAGTACGTTTTACATATACAAAGAAACATATTTCTTCAATGACAAAAATATCCTCCAAGTACAAACTAAAATCTTTCAAGTACAAAAAAAATCCTTCAAAAAAAAAAAAAAAAATCCTTCAAGTACAAAACAAAATTCTACAAGTACGAAAAACTGTCACGTGACTTTTGGCACTAATTGTTCACCTTGCTGATCCACATGCAAATGCCTTCAGATCCACACACATGCTAGTAAACTGTCATGTAATTGATACTCCACAACAGCAGGTTGTTAGCGACTTGCCTGGCGCCGCCACCGACATGGAAACAGAAGAGAAGAAGAAACGCTAATGTGTGGGACGTTCTGAACATGATGAGCGGCCAACAGGTGAGTTTCCGGTCATTGCTGGTGAAAAATCAGCCTGAAGGGGTTGTTATTCGCTATAACAACCGCCTCGCTATACATGATCCCACTTAGTACAATTCTAACTACAAATATTAATTGTAAAATGAGTTTATTTATTTTAAAAACAATTGTATTGCTTCCGCTAAAGAAAATAGTCCGTTCCGCGTTGTTCATGGCAAGGGTGTGTTTGGAACTTTGCAGGATGGAAGACAAACATGTTCTTAGTATAAATGAACCAAAGTTTGTACTGCATGCCTATTGAGATTCTACAAGGGCCTAGATTTGGGTAAATGGCTAAACCCCTGATACTGAGGGTATTATAAACTCATTTTCTGCATCCGTATCACACCAGCAGGCTGTCAGCATACATGGGTGCTGCGTTTTTTAAAGCTGAAAATTAGGACATAACCTGCTTGTTTAACCCTTACTAAAAAGAACTATACGCATGAAGTATGTGCGAAGATTTTATTTGAACTAAAGTATATTCAATCAGTTTTAAGAATAAACTTGGCAATGGGTTTGGCACTGGTCCTTGAGGGAGGTTCGGTGGGGGGGGGGATGTATACAGTATAAATACACACATACACAACTTTTTAATTCTGACTTTTTATAGAAATAGACAATTTTTCCACAAATTTCTTTATAAATTTTACCAAAAATGCATCCCATTGACATTAATTTGAACATAAATTGACAAAGAAAGTAATGTTTTTCAGTCTCAGAATTAATATTGTGTATTTCTGGAGTTTGTTACAAAATGTTATGAAATGTGGTCCGGGTCCTTGATGTAAAAATGTTTGAGAACCACTGCCCTACATAAACACTTTACATGTCTTTTACCTACCACATTTGGACTGGGAGGACAGTGGCCTGCCTGATGAGCCACACCATGGTGTCACTGTTCCTGAGATGGGCGATGTACTGAGTGCTTAACTAAGGGCAGCTATAAATCCCCTGGGACACTCCCAATCACATGGCTCAGACATCTACCTACTTACTGTGCAGTATGTCCAGCACTTACTAGGCTTACAGTAAAACGTACTCAGCAAAGGACCTGATTCAATGCAATTGTAGCACAAATACAAAAAGAACACTTATTTACAGAACAGTGCCCCTGCTAATAACTGGTTTGTAAGAGATGTTACAGTTACACAAATAAATATTTCTAAATCAGTGAGGTGGTCTAATGTTTGATTTTTCTCTGTTTAATCAAATCAGACCAGCAGACATGCCCCCTGTTAGGACTGCCAGCAGCAGCAGGAAGAATAGCTTTCCTCAAGCAGTGCTAGCAGCGGACTTTAACACTTTCAGCTCTCTTAATGTCGTAATGAATGTTCAAACCAAACACATGTAGATTGTATTATTTTTTTTATTGTAGTGTGAATACAATCTTAAAACATCTGGGGGGTTGGGACAACCAAAAAAAAAACAATATATTTCTCTTTTTTTTTTTTTTTTTTTTACTATGGGGACCTGGTTTTCTCTTTCTTAACCAACTTGTGCAGCTCAGTGAGTGCATCTAAAATGCCTTTTGGGATGAGAACCTGGTTAGAGGCAGCACTAAAAAGAACAGCCTCCTGAAAACACACAAATTAAAGGTAATCCAGGTCAAGGGGTTGCTGACAGACAATATGCTGGGGCCGTGTGTGGATTCTCTCTAACATTGTTTGTGCAAGCAGTTCCTAGAGAGAGGGGAAAAGAGGAAAAATGTATGAGGTCAAAAATACTGGTGTAACTGAACATGACCAAAAACTACACTTTGCTTTATTCTTAATATCTTCATGACCATTAGTGATAAAGACCTCAAATATTGACACACGATTAATACAAGATTGCGCTGAAAGAAAATGTAATGATTGATATCATACGGATGCAGAAAATGAGTTTATAATACCCTCAGTTTCAGGGGTTTAACCATTTACCCAAATCTAGGGCCTTGTAGAATCTCAATAGGCATGCAGTACAAACTTTGGTTCAGTTATACTAAGAACATGTTTGTCTTCCATCCAGGAAAGTTTGGTGAGGCTATGATTAACACTTTAAGATATTAATGCCCAAACATGGTTCTCTGATAGTTTTTTGATGCTATAAGAATGACAATCTCAAGGACTGACAAAAATATGAATATTTTTACAGGCCTTGGTTTTGGGACCCAAACATAATATAGAAAAACTCTTCATCTGAGATGTTGCTGCAACCACTTTCCTGTATTCTGACTAGGGCTGTGACAACGCGTCGAGGTCATCGATGACGTCGACGCAAAAAATACGTCGACGCAAAATATGCGCATGGATTCGTCGACCTGTTTTTATATCTCTAAAAAACGTTTGCAAAATGTTTACCTTATGTGCGCTGAATATACTATGTATAATATACAATTATCTTTTTTTTTTTTTTTTTTTTTTTTTTGGCGGCTGTCAAAGCCTTATTTGATCGGTGAGTGATGCAGAATAACAGGGCGCGTACGAGAGAGAGCCCAGGCTGTGCGCGCGCACTAACAGTCTTCAAACAACACGAGCGCTTCTTGCTCTCTCTCTCTCCCTTGTGCATATTAATCAAAATCATTAAACACGATAGAAAAAGGGCGAAACACCAAAGTTTCACGCGCGCTCGCGCACTCACAGTCTTCAAACTACACGAGCGCTGTCTTGCGCTCTCTCTCTCTCCCTCCCTCGTGCATAATATTAACCAAAATCATTAGACACAATAGAAAAAGGGCAGAACGCCAAAGTTTCACGTGGAGCATTTGGAGATTTTTTTTTCTCCATGACAGGCTGCTGGCTCCCACTGGTCATAATTATTATTATTTTTTTTTTTAAAAGCACTCTCTGTATAGCTTAAAGCCCTCAAGTTTGGTTACTGTATTCTTTCAATTGCTCTAAGCAAGTATTTTGGGTGACCTTTTTTATTGAATGCTAGACATAAAGTTGTTGTTATTTTCATCTAAAAGAAGAACTTTTTTTCAGTAAGCTAGGCCCTATGTGTTCAGTAAGCTTGTTTCAGTAAGCTATGTGTTTTCAAGGCTTCAAGGTTTTATTGAATGCTATCTCTATACAAGTGCAAAGTAATGCATTCTTAGTCAGTCCTTTATTTTGTAATTTTAAGAGCAATAAACATATTGCAATGTAAAGGAATTCATGTTTTTTTATTCAGATATGTAAATCAACATAGTCAATTAAAGGGGAGATAATCGAAATTGAATCGGTCTGAAAAAATTAATCGTTAGATTAATCGATGCATCGAAAAAATAATGGCTAGATTAATCGTTTAAAAAAATAATCGTTCATCCCAGCCCTAATTCTGACTGATTTGACATGGAATGAAGTCTCTATATTCTATGAGACACTAGCAGGAGAAGAAGACCAGGGTTGATTTGGAGGTCCACGGCAACCTCGCGCTCTCTCTCGTGAAGCCAATAAGGAAGTGACTATAACTGTAATTCATTGACTGGCCGCTTGAGGCTGGCTGCAGAAGAGAGTCAGTCCCATAGACTCCCCATGTTAAAATGCCCAACTTTACAGCAGAAAAAAACATGTTTACAGCCTGGTTCAAAAAATGATTTTGGTCTATATTGCTAATTTTGCCCTTCATGACAACTGTGAGGGGGGTGAATTTTTTTATAACTCATCTGTTTAAATTATATTAAGCCTTAAAGTTCTGCATAATTAAGGGCGTGGCCACTTGAGTGACAG
Source organism: Carassius gibelio (assembly GCF_023724105.1). Taxonomy (NCBI): domain Eukaryota; kingdom Metazoa; phylum Chordata; class Actinopteri; order Cypriniformes; family Cyprinidae; genus Carassius; species Carassius gibelio. The sequence continues at coordinate 5,901,053 of NC_068404.1, read as the reverse complement.
GTGGATTGCCGCTGCTGACAATGCCGTCGCGCTAAGTGGGCGTGGCTTCAGCAATCAGCTCCCGCCTTTTTGCCCATTTTCAATTATCCGGTAGAGTCGCGCGGTGATGCGCTGCCGCGACGGCCCGCTCTGCACACTTTAGGCCAGGGGTTCCCAAACTTTTTAGCCCGCGACCCCATGATAAATGCGCTGCTGCCCCGCGACCCCCCCCCCCCCCCCCCCCCCACAAAAAAAACACCTCTCGTCGCGTGAAATGTAGTACAGCAAATCGATTTTATGCCCAGTCTCAAAGCACACGAAGTTATATTTTATTGTTCTGCGTGCAAAATCAGTGTTACAATTCTGTATGAGCTGCTCGATATCCACCTGTTCTCTCTCGGAAAGTAACTGTGCAGCTATGTTGGGTTGAACTCGTTCATTATTCTGCCATCAGGAACCAGTCGAGTAAGTCTGAGCTGCTCACACGCGTGCTCACACCCGTGCGCGCGCGCACACACACACGCACACACACACACACACACACACTCCTGCTAATTCGCTAGATGTGTCACTTTATGCTTTCCATGGTGACGCGTCATTGCTTGTCACGTGACATACCGCAGCAACAACAGAGCTGAATGAATGATCTGCTTTTGTCATTTTTCCTTTTTTATTCAAAATATTAACAAATTTGTTAGATATGGCATGAAATAGCTGATATTCCGATTGTCAAATATATGCAAGTGGAAGTGTTTTGTTGTTTAAACACCTTTATAATGATCGCGTTAGTTGAGCTGTATGCGCGATGGGCGCCGCCATCTTAGTTTGTGCCGCAGACGCAGTTCAGAGAATCAGATCTGTTGGATTTACAACACGTGAATTCATCCACTTCTCCCGAAATACATAAAAGTAAGTGGCTGGTGAACTGGGAGAATAATGGAGTAAACTTTAAAGTTACTTACACAATGTGTATCTGATATGAATAAAATGTGTCTAATTATAATGAAAAAGATTATTATTGCCTCTTCCTTTGACATCAGTGTGTATTTTACAAACTCTAAATGTATTGTTTTTTCTAGTACTTATATGTCTGAAACCTAAAATAAACATTATGTGGTTGAAAACACTGAAAAGTTGTGATGACAGCTCTGAGCGCACTTGTCTCTGGCTCAGTGCCAGCCAACTCGCGAGAGCACATTTGAATTTCACGTCATGCACTGACCGGTGTGGTCGTAACAGTTACACTCCAGGGACTAGCCTAGACTGATCACACCGGTGTGATCGTACGTGCGATGCGAAAGAGTTACATTAATTGAAACAAAAATATATAAAGCCTATATCGAAATCATCTCGCGACCCCTGCGCCGGGGTCCCGCGACCCACCGTGGGGTCGCGACCCCTACTTTGGGAACCACTGCTTTAGGCTTCAAAACCGCTATTGAGGAGTCTATGACGAGTGGTTATTTTTTTTTTACAAAAACTGTTTATACGGGGCCATAGTGTAACATAGAAGGTAATGGAGCCCTTTATACATTGTCGTGTATCTTTAGAAATAAATAATGGACAAACGGAGTCTTTAAACGCCTCAGATGTAAAGTAATTCGATGTCAAAGTGACGCCAAAATGAATGGGAGTCAATGGGAATGCTAACGCAAGTGAAGTTCTGCTTAAAGATGGCAGCCCCCACCCGACTTCAACTTCCGGTCGAGTTCCTTGCCCCCTGTTCAGAACGTCCCACACATTAGCGTTTCTTCTTCTCTTCTGTTTCCATGTCGGTGGAGGCGCCAGGCAAGTCGCTACCAGCGCCATCTGCTGTTGTGGAGTATGAATTACATGACAGTTTACTAGCATGTGTGTGGATCTGAAGGCATTTGCGTGTGGATCAGCAAAGCGAAACATTAGTGCCAAAAGTCACGTGACAGTTTTTCGAACTTGTAGAATTTTGTTTTGTACTTGAAGGATTTTGTTTTGTACTTGAAGGATTTTGTTTTGTACTTGAAGGATTTTTTTTTTTTTAAATTTAATGATTTATTTTGTACTTGAAAGATTTTAGTTTGTACTTGGAGGATATTTTTGTCATTGAAGAAATAAGTTTCTTTGTATATGTAAAACGTACTGTATTTGTTTGATAGCTACGTTTTTTATTTGCGGAACAAAATGCATTAGTTTGTGAGTGATGTTTTGTATTTGAAAACTACACTGAGTTTGTTTGTGATTCGTTGGGTTTGAGTAAAACACATTTTGTGTGTGTGTGAGGTTTTGGCATGATTCTCACTCGATATGCTGGTCTCTGTTTCTGCTTTCTTGTCCTCTGGCAACATATATGTAATTGTGTTGTCTAGAAAGTTATTTTTTGTCTCTTTAATTTCTGGAACATCCTTTTTTTCCTTCCTGCCTTGTTCTGACTCGCTGCTCTTATCTTTCTGTTCATCATCATCATCTTCCTCTTGAGGTAAGGATGCAGCTTGATTATTTTCTAATTCCATATTCATGGTTGAAGATGGGTCACTGGTGTCCAGGTTAGATGGTGAATCTATAACAAAAAATAAACAAGATGAAAAATCTCATCCAACAATTCAAAATACTAATGACTAAATCAACATTAAACTTCTGAATAGAAAGAAAATGGATCATTGGGAGCTTCGCTATGCAAAGGTGGATTACAAGGTTCAGCTAAAAAATGGTGAGCAAAACATCAAATCAGATATTTACTACTGTAGTGATTTCTCTTAAAGGTTTTGTTTCTCTGTGTAAACGTAAACTGTATTTTTACCTGTGTGTAGTATGCCAGTCACCTCGTGGTTTTCCTTTTCAGTTTTCTCTTCATCCTCCCTTTCCGGCCTCTGGTCATCCTCATTAATAGATAGGCTCTTGTTCTGCTGCTCAGTTGACTGTTCACCATTTTCATTTTGGCTGCTCTTCTCATTTTTGTGTAGTTGTTCTCCTACATTTCCTGTGTCCACTGTAATTCTTCCTGTCACAGCAGACTGTAGACTCAAAATCTCTATGTTTGAAAAAAAAAAAAATGACAAGTGTGTGTTTTTGTTACCAAACTCCAAATAGGACAAAAAGCACCATGAAATCACAATGAAAGTATGATAAGTTGTCTGTAGTTGTCTATACATCTCATGTGTTTAATTCAGTCTCATGATTGCTTGGTGTGATAAACTAGAGTGAAATTTAAATCGTTTTTCACTGAAAATTCTTCAAAATGCTACGATCTCAATCAAATATGGCTCTTCTTGATGAATGACATTAGGCTAGACATCCATGACATCATTAAACATCACTTACATCAAAACTGATGTCTGGTAGCAAATTTAACTTGAGATTGTCAGTGTACAATATTTAGGTCTATTAGTTGATTGAAATACAAAGCAAGCAAAGTTTTGTTTTTCAAGAAAAGTTTATAATCTGTACCTTTGTTCGTGTTGTCTATTTCTTTGTTTTCCTCTTTCTTCTCTTTTTTCACTTTAGATGCCCGGTCTTCCTCATTTTTATCTGCATTTTTATTTTCCTGCTCTCCTAGTTTCTCAGATGGATCCTCATGTTCTTTCTCTTCATCTTCATTCTTATTTTTATCTGCACTTTTATTTTCCTGCTCTCCTAGATTCTCAGTCGGCTTCTCAGATTTCTTCTCTTCATCTTCATTCTTATTTTTATCTGCATTTTTATTTTCCTGCTTTTCTAGATTCTGAGACGGATCCTCAGGTTTCTTCTCTTCATCTTCACTCTTATTTTTAACTTCATTTTTATTTTCCTGCTCTCCTATATTCTCAGTCGGCTTCTCAGGTTTCTTCTCTTCATCTTCACTATTATTTTTCAGTATCTGACTTTTCTCCATTTCTTCTCGGGTTTGTAAGGATTTCTGGATCTCTATTTCTGTGTCTGTTTTATCAGCTTTGCTGTTAGCATTTTCTTCATTTGCATTTTCACAGTTTTTTCGATTTCTTTCTAGTTCTCCTTCAGCTGTGATTATAAATGAAAAGCACAGTCAGGAATTGGTCACTTGTTGCAAAGTCCCACCTATTTAAATAACTCATCCAATCCTCAAATAATAAAACAGCCTTCCATGCAAATTATACAGTATGAAAATATTGTTTGGTTTATTCCAGCTTCCAGGTGAAACCAAAAATTAAATGCTCAGAGCCCTAGATGTTTGCGCTTTGAAATCAATGTCTTAGCTATCTCTTAATCTTCAACTGAAACAGATCACGAATAACACTTAAAGGGACAATAAGTAACTTTTTAGGTATTTTATTATCTAAAATCAATATTTTTATTCATAAATATGCCCTCAATGGTGTACAAATACCTATGCCAATGTTTAAACTAATCCTCGTAAATGAAGAATTTATTATCTTTATATACATGGGACGGGTAGGTCGACGGAGGCTTCCATGTAGTTCCGCCATCTTGCAAAACTATAATAGCAGAGAGGGACAAAAAGTACTAAGCCAACGCGTTTCCACAACGCGTTTTCGGTCAGAGCCAGAAACGCAGGTGCAGAGCAGTGAGAGGCGCTTGAAACTGCACCGGCAAGTTTAAAAGTCTGGATTGCATTCTTATTATGGACCATACATATGCCGCGCCACAGGAGAAGAAAACATAGTCGCCAAAACAGTCAAAAATAGAACGTAAAAGGAAACGTGACCGTAGATTACAGAAAACAAGAGTTAATGTCGGGGAAGCTTTTTCTAGGTGGAAAGAGCTAATGCTTGATAAAGATTTCAAAAGAGACGCTGAAGTGGCCAGTTTTCTTCTCGACAGGTAAGTCAGTGTTACAATCTATATTACAATATTTTTTTATATCTAACAATGCACATTATTCAGAAAATATAACGAATAAAGAAGACATAACTACTAATTACAATATTTCATGTTTTCCACAGTCAGTAATTCATACTGTAACATTCGTTTGTTAGTTGTCATGTTGCAGTTTGTTTGAAATAACACACCTGTTCACCTGAAGGAAAACTCGACGAAGTGCTATTAGAAAACATCCCGTCAAAGCTTTTTGGTACATATCGCCTACTGTAGATGCAACGCGCATTTGAAAAAGCGAGGCGCTGGAGAGCAAAATTAGTTTGAATGCAAAATACAATTTCACCACTAGATGGGAGTAATTCCTACTTAGTGTCCCTTTAATGTGGTATAACTTACTTTTACAAAAATACTAAAATTCAGAACATATTAATATATAAAGTGGTTGTATATACAATGCCAAAAAAAAAAAAAAAACATATCAGATCAAATTTTTAAGGAAGCCAGACTTTCTGCGCAGTCAACAAGCAACAGAACGACATTCTTAAAGAAAAAAGCTTACTAAAATAACTGCTATTTCTGTTTTTAGAAGACAATTTGAAATGATTTTAATAAGGATGTATGATTCAAGCTAAAGTATATAATGCAAAATTATATACATATAAGTTTTGTACAAATAGAAAATCAAGCATAGACGAAATATACATTTTAAAAGAATTCCAAAGTTAATACAAACTCTTAATCCACCATTTTCCAGATTTTACCTGATTTCAGATTGTCTGTCTCTTTGTTTTCCTCTTCCTTCTCTTTTTTCTCTTTGGGTATCTGGTTTTCCTCATTTTTATCTGCATCTTCAGTATCCGGATCTCTTAGTGTCTCAGGTGTCTCCTCAGGTGTCTCATTTTCTTCTTCACTCTTATTTTTATCTGCATTTTTATTTTCCTGCTCTCCTAGTGTCTCAGTCGGATCCTCATGTGTCTTCTCTTCATCTTCACTCTTATTTTCCAGTATCTGACTTTTCTCCTTTTCTTCTTGGGTTTCTAAGAATTTCTGGATCTCTACTTCTGTGTTTGTTTCTTCAGCTTCGCTGTTAGCGCTTTCTTCTGCTTCATCTGCAGTTCTGCTGTTTTCCTTATTTTTGTCAAGTTCTCCATTTGTATTACCTGTGTCGTCTTTGTTTTTTCCTTTTATAGCAGATTGCAGACTTTCCTTCCAAAGTTTTTGTCCTTCATGAGTTTTATCTCCATTCTCCAATTCACTGTCCTTATCCCATTTTTTATTTGGAGCACTAAGTCTGTTACGGCAAGGGAGTGTGGCTTGAGATGAAGCTAAAACAAACCACTCAGAGACATTAACAACAGATTCATGTGTCAACCTTGAAAGTCAGTCATTCTCAATAAGAGCTGAGAGTTTATAGTGATTTTCAGCAACATGAGCAACAGATGTGATGTCAGCATGTCTACTTACAATGTTAAACTAATGTAACGGATATATTATTTTGAAAGAAGTTTATTTTTGGGATACTTTTATGTTGGCGAGTGGTCCGCTTTTTGCGCATGATGTAATTGCAGCAGGTGGAGACGAAGAAGAGCGTGATGTATGGGTGTGTCGCACACAGAAGTGAGTGCAGCTTTGTGATCGAGAAGCTCGTTTGATAAAGTTGATTCAACGGAAGATTATCGAGGCTTACGTCGAGTAAAATACAACAGCACTAAGTGAAGGTGTGGATAGTGACCCGCAGCTCATAGAAGTAAATTGATTTTTTTTTTCGTGATGTGTGTTGGCTGTTAGAGTGACGCAGTTACATAACGTGAAGGCCACTGAGATTGTGAGTAAGTTTAGAGTGAAAACCCTATTTTTTTTAATATCTTTTATGTGTTTTTGCCGCATTTTGCACTCGTGTTTTGATTGAAACGCAGCGGCGAGATCTAACATGTCAACGAGACTGTTCACGTGTAATTAAGCTTCCCACACGTATCAGCACACGTGAGACCGAGATCGCTGTGAAATGCAATTAACTTATCCTCCGATCAGAGTTTGAAGATTGAGTTGTTACCCTGCCATCCAAGGGACATCTCCAGTTGATTCATCACAGTTTGAACCTTTTTGAGGCAGTTTATCTGTGGGATATTTTTTTATTATTATTATTATTTATTTTTTTACAAGACTGAGTGAATTTTTTTTTATTAAACTGTGATGTTCAGTTTATTTTAACGCACCCTTCGTCCAGACAAAGCACTCTAATTCATCGTTCTACGAACTGGTATTTTTATCTTTTTTTTCCCCATTTTATTCAGTGACTGAACTGATAAACAGTGAACTGTGATAATTCAAGTGCACTACAGAACAGAAGATACTGTGAGTAAACCTTTGAAAGGACATTTCTTATAAGTGCTCATTCTAAAGTAAGATTTAATTGTGTATTGTTTTCTTCAAACGTGATTGTTTAAAGATGATCATTTGAGAAGGGTGAGAATTTGTGGGTCTACCAATTGAAAAATTGTATGTGATTTCATTTTGAAGTTTCATTAGGTATTTGTTAAATAACAAGTGAAAGTTTTTCTTTCAACTGATATGTTGAAGGTGATTATGTAACTTTGTAACAACAGCACAAATACTGTAAATTCTTTATATTATTGTTTAATTGATTTCTTAATCAGACAAAAAAAAATCATAAGAAGAAGAAATCTAGAATAAATAGTTTAATTAATTTCTAAACTTGGAACGTGTACTCTTCTCTTGGGAGCTGTCAGAGAGTGGGGAAGTCTCACTTACTTTATTAGATCTGGGGAGGGAGGAGCATATAACACTGCACTGTCATATATGCAATTTCACTTCAGGAAGCCACCGTGTATCACTACTATAACTGAAGCCTACCCTTGTCAATCAGTAGTGTTCTAACACAATAGAGTAAGAAACCACATACACACATTAGTGTGTAACGAGACTAAAAGGTTGGGGAACGGGGACCAAGATCCTTTCGTTGTCCAAACTTCCAGGGCAGCCATAATCCATTTCCCCTACACAACGGGCTAAATACCCCCGTTACACTAATAATAGCAAAAATAATAAATCTTTTTTAGCAGCAATATGAGCAACAAATGTGATGTCTACTTACAATGTTCTACTAATAATAGCAAAAATAATAAATCTTTTGTTACCTGGCATAGTCTCCGTTGGTTCATCTCTTAACAGGTTTTTGCATTCACCTACATTAGTAGAAAACACACACACACACACACACACACACACACACACACACACACACACACATATATATATATATATATATATATATATATATATATAAATCTTTCATTATATAAATGCTCATGCTCTATGAATTCCCTTATATAAATGTTTAAAAATTCTTATCCTACCTTTTTCAAGTTCCACTGTATCTAGTACAGACTTCCTTGCTTCTCGTGCATGTACATGACAAAAAGAAAATTATGTTAATCTATGCAATATAATCTTTGCGAGACATGGGAGTCAACTAAAGATCCGTTTTGATTGTGATATGTTGGATATTTTTTCATGGCACTTACACTGTTGTCTTTTACGTCTGTAGAAGCAAAATGCCAGCAGAATAATGAGAAGCAATATGACTATTAAGACTGTAACAAGCACAGCAGGGTTTGCTCTGCCTGCAAACAAAACCATTAAAGAAACAGTTTATTGCATCTAGCATCAAACTCTCAAGGTATTGTGTTGAATGATTTACTAGCTCACCTGTGGCGCAGTCTTGCAGATTAAAGTCTGTGGTCCTGCTTCCAGCTTTACTCTTCACAGTGCAGGTATAGACGGAGTTAAGGTTTTCCTCCTGTTCATTAACAACAAGTGTTGGCCCTGGCTGTTTTACATCAGATCCACTCCATTCATAGCTCGGCTGAGTCTGGGATTCCACTGAACAGAACAGTTTTTTCACATTTGAAGTCCTATCCACTTCACAGGTTACCAGAGGCTCTGGCAGAGCATCTAAGACACAGAAGCAGGCAGATATTTAGTGATAACCAGCTGATATTTTGTCATTCTGAGATTATCAATCAACAATTAAAATTTACAAAACAAAAATGATCTTTTCAATGTACTTTCTGTGTTGTAAACAATTTTAGGGTGAACTGAAATTATATTAAAATAAATACATCTAATTTACACCACTCTCATTTCATTCCACTTTCATACTAGCAACTAAAAAAACCCATCAGTTGACAGTTAGATACAACACCTAAACTTTACGAATGCCACCGTAAAGTACGGAAGTTCTAAGTGGGCATGCATTATATTTTTTTCCTTCTTCCTTCTTGTTTTCTCGTTATAACGACTTAAATTTCTCCTTATCTCGACATAACGAAAGTCGTTTTCTCGTTATAACGACATGACAGTTTTACTGTTGCTATAGTAAAGAACTCAACTTTGACAAGCATCTGATGGATAACCATGCAGTCGCTCTTACTGTAGCCTATATTTCAGCATTTAGCTTCGCCTAGGTAATAATGTCTACAATACTGTACATAAATAAATGCTGATCAATCACTGTTGATTTTTCCAGTTACAGTACACCAAACGTTTTGTTTTTGTAATTAACATGTTTAAATGGCAACACCGCAAACACAGACAGAGCGCCTTCAGAAGGATGCAGAATTATTCTCTTTTAGAGCTGCTTGGATTAAACTCACTTCTAATTTTTCCTTTATTTTAAATAAAATTATATATAATTTGCAATTTTTAGTAGTCATCATATGCTGTGACAGATATCATGTGCGTTACGAGCTTCTGTTTGAAAAGAGCGTTCATGTGCGGTATGTGTGTGTGTGTGTGTGTGTGCAGAAAAAACGATTACAACATTATAGAAAACTGAATTAAATTAGCCTATGCACTTTACATACATCACATTTCTCATCAATATTATCAACAATAAAGATTAATAATAAGGAAAAGAGGCACATCACAAATAGTCTACATCGTTAAATCCTGTCCTACTGTAGATAAACAGAACATCTTCGCTCATTAACTAACAATCATGTGCCTCAAAGAAGCACAAATAAAGATATAGGTGCGAAAAGAATACAGTGACGTCAACCTTGGTTTTGATTAGCAGTTATTTTATGACACAGAACACGTTGGTGAAGAACTTAATACACAAAACAATCATATTGATTCAAGCATTTAACATTTATGAACTAATTAAATGTCAGTAATGTACAAGACTGCACAAATTATAGCGACCACGAGGAAAGTCAGGCGCGCGCAGTAAAGTGGATAGTGTACAACACATCAGTTATATTCAGTTTTATATTGCCACCTGCTGGCGCAGTTTTGTAACTTCTTTCTTTCTCTAAAACAAAAAGGAAAATATATATAATGCATTGCCGCTTAGAACTTCCGTAGTAAAGTGTAAATTTCTACTGAAAATGATTGTTGATTGGAGTCAAAACAGTTTAACCTGATGTGTGTGTGTGTGTGTGTGTGTGTGTGTGTGTGTGACTACTAGGCACAAATCTGCACATAATCATCTGAGATAGATAGCTTACCCCAAACTGTCAAAGTATTACTGGAGGTATGAACCTTCTTACTGATCACAATATCAGACTGATATGTGCCACTGTCTTGGTTGTTAAGTTTTCTTATTGTGAGCTGTCCTGTTTCAAAATCAAGATCTACACGGTCTTTAAATGAGCCATATGTCTCCATCTGCTTCCCGTCATACTCCAGAACCTTGTTTCCATTATGTGTCCACAGTATTTCTTCAGGTGTTCCACGGATACTTGGAGTCAGTGTGATCTTGTTTCCACTTTCGCCATAGTCATCACAGAAAACTAAATCTAAAAAAAAAATCCCATTAGTGAAACAACATCTTACACCCTGTGGGGGAATCTCAGAAAAACATATCCGGGACATTTTTCACTAAAGATAAATACAAAACTTTATATTATGATGAAAGATTATCAAGCGTGTTTAATAATCTATAGCAAAATACACTTGGACACAGTAATGTATTACTACTGAGTGACACTGATTGTCATTAATGCAATAAAGCAATCTCTACTCTAAAGTACATTATTGTACTTTACAGTATATGAAAAAAAAAGTAGATTTTTCAGTGTAAGTCCCTGATTTAAAGAGAGCAGAGTTTACAGGCTACTACTCGTTCAACTTTTAATCTTGTTATTCTGGCTTCAACTATCCCTTAATGTTACTCTATTGTCTAAAATAATTTGAAACCAACTCAGAATTCTTTAACTAGGCCTGCGCCTAAATATTTCCGTGAATGCCTGTCGTCGTTTCGACAAACCAGACAGTTCATTGCACCTGGCGGATGTAAAATATGTAAAATGTCTTTCCTTGACAAAGTTCCTTCGTTTAAAAAGTTACTGCATGCTACGAGTTACTACATGTTTAAAAGATTTCGGACTTACCTTGATACAAACAAAAACATGTAAAATAAACCAAAAACTTAACATCTGCCATCTTCACTCGATAGTGTTTCTTCTGTGTGGGAAGAGCTTCTTAATGGCGATTTGAAAGTTAAAACACATTTGCTACATTAATCTCGGCAGTTGAGGCTAAACAGGACGATAAAAACAGGCCAATTACACATTTAAAAGTTGCCACAGTGTTCTGAAGCAGTGAGAAAAGAAAGTAAAAATCCCCAACGAATACCTACACACACACACACACACACACACATACACACAAATGCATTATTAGCAAATTAAATAACAAATTTGTCAGATTGAGAACCTGCTGTTTGTTGGCCGTGATTTGAAAAAGATATCTTCATTTTAAAATACAAAGTAGGCTATTATAAAATATTTTAAAATGTTTAAATAAACAAAAAAGCAATACATTTTTTTTTTTTTTTTTTTATTCGAGGACTTTCTTTTGGGGCATTCAGCTGGTCATGGATACACAAGCCTGTTCATTTGATATATTAAGTGACATTTGTACATGAAGGATATTGCACCCTCTCTGGAGTTATTTACTGTACATTCAACCTTGGGATTGCATAATATATATTTGCATTTTGCCTTTCTGTCTCTATCTTCACATTTCCTCCAGATGGAAGCATTGCATCGAAAGAATGACATCATTTAATGTTCAGCTGCACTGGTTTTGGAACCTAATTGTGCATGCTAAATTTATTTGATTTACATATATATATTTACTTTTTAATATTTTAAGGGAGTCTCTTCTGCTCATCAAGGCTGTATTTATTCAATAAAAATACAAGAAAAACAGTAATATTGTGAAATCTTATAGCAATTTCTAATATTGGTTTTTAATTTATTTATGTGCTGCAGCGCTGAATTTTCAGCATCATTACTGTCACATGCTCCTTCAGAAATCATTCTAATATGCTGATTTATTATCAGCGTTGAAACTGTTGTGCTGCTTCATATTGTTTTTTGGATCCTGTGATATTTTTTTCTTTGATTCTTTGATGAATACAAAGTTAAAAAGAACAGCGTTTATTCAAAATAGAAATATTTTCAAACAATACAAGTCTTTACTATGACTTTTAAAGTTAACATATCCCTCCTGAATAAAAGTATTAATTTAAAAAGAATGTATCAGCTTTTGAATAGCAGTTTATATTGTAACATTATTATTATTATTATTATTATTATTAATAATAAATGCTGTTCTTTTTAAAGTTTAATTAATCAGAAAATCCTAAAGAAAATATTACAGGTCCCAAAGAAAATATGAAGCAACACAACAGTCTCCAGCTCTGATTATAAATCAGTATATCAGAATGATTTCTCGTGGATCATGTGACATTAAAAAGACTGGACTAATGATACTGAAAATCAAACTTTGATCACAAGGAATAAATTATATTTTAAAGTATATTAAAATAGAAAACTAATACAATAATATTTCACAAAATAAAATGTATTTCTGTATTTTTGATCAAATATAGCCTTGATGAGCAGAATAAATGTCTTTTAAAAAAATATAAAAAATCTTACTGATCCCAAACTTTTGACTTGCAGTGTTTGTATGTACACAAACACACACACACACACACATAGATATTATAAATATATGTATTATAAATCTGACTTCTTTAATTAATCATCAGCATATGTTAATGTTTCTAAACTATTCATATCGAGATTTAGGAGTAACAAAGAAGATACATAATAAATATCTCAATTAAAACACATAAAGCTTTACACATTAAAACAGCACCTTTGTGTGAATATGTCAAGGATCTTTCTCGACTCGTCCTCTTCTCTCTCCCACTCTCTCCCAGTCCTGACTCTCTACACTGTCCTATCAAATTAAAAGCAAAAACGCATCAAATTAAATCTTTTTTAACTAATATTAATATGCTGATATTAATATTACAAATATGGCAATCTTTATAATAATCTAATAAATTGCTATTAAAAAATTATTGGTAGAAATGTAATCTACCCAAAACTTTGAACAGTACTGAATTACTGACACTCACCCCCACACACGCAGAGAAGCAACGAACAGGAAACTGTGCCACTGTGAGCTTGACATCTTAAAACAGAACAACTCACTCAGAAATCCCAAGTGGGTATAACTGCAGACCAGAGATTTCCATAAAGGGGCGTGAACTCCAAAATTGGGCAGAACCTCCAAAGTGGGGCTTGGTCTCCTTTCGCAAAGACTTTCACCATTGGCTGTGGCTTCAGCCAATTGTTACTGACTTACATTTCAAAATACAACGTTATAAATTAAACATTGTTTCTAGTTCATCTAAAATAAAATATGCTATATAAATAAATATTCTACACGAGAGCAGAGGCATAAGCTTGTGGCCAGTGGTGATTGGACCCAAGTTTGAACCTCTGCTTCATGATGTAAACGGGAATCACTCAGGAGCCGTCCCAGCAGAGGAGAAAGATTTTACTCTATCGCTTTATTCCAAGCAACGGGGTCGTCGTGGGACACGGAATTCGCAGGCTAGGAGGGGGTACACTGTAAAACTTTTCACTGTAAATTTACAGTAAAATACTGGCAGCTGGGTTGCCAGCCACATTCTGTATTTTTACAGAACTAGTACTGTAATCAGAATTTACAGTACTAGTTCTGTAAACCATTGTACTGTAAATTTACAGTAAAATACTGGCAGGTGGGTTGCCAGCCACATACTGTATTTTTACAGAACTAGTACTGTAATCAGAATTTACAGTACTAGTTCTGTAAACCATTGTACTGTAAATTTACAGTAAAATACTGGCAGGTGGGTTGCCAGCCACATTCTGTATTTTTACAGAACTAGTACTGTAATCAGAATTTACAGTACTAGTTCTGTAAACCATTGTACTGTAAATTTACAGTAAAATACTGGCAGGTGGGTTGCCAGCCACATACTGTATTTTCCAAAATTTACTGTACTGCACTGTAATTACAATATACAGTATATACCACATAATTTTACGGAATAAAACTGTCTACAGCAAAAAAAAAAAAAAAAAAAAAACTTTTTTACAGGGAAAACATTATACTCTTTAAACTTTAAACAAGAAAATAGAAACCAACAACATTATCTGGGTTTTAAAACATTTATTTTAAAAGCAATGACCAGACATTTGCCTTTTGTAAACACATTTGGCGGAAATGCAAGCTGTTTTTTGTTTTTTTTTACATTTAAAATGTTAGTTGAACCCTTAACACTTTATAATATAGTAATCTTGTTAATCTTTAACAATTTTTTTTTTTTTAAAAATCAGAAATTTAAAGAATACAGCTTCAAAATGGCTGAAATGGCAGTTGTATTATAATAAATGGAATTAACGATGCAGTAATCATAATTACTTTTAATGTACTTGCTGACAGGATCTAAACAAAGTTCCATTCAAAGTCTGAAAGTTTTCGCAGAAGTGAGGAAACTGGTGGGCTTACGGTGGCCTTTTTTTTTTTTGCACAACTTGGCCAGTTTTCTTTGAAGTCACTTTTCCTTTTGTTGCTTTCGATCCATGTTCAGGATTGATGTCAACAAAGCGTCTTAAGATGCTAAAAGAGGAAAAAAACACAATTAAATATTATAGACTGTGCATATAGTGAGAGATAGAGAGAGAAGGAGAGAGAGATTTAACGACTATTCACCCAGCTTATATTAACATTATAAACCCATCATCAGGTACTGGATTAGGGCCTACCAGAGTATCAGTTGAAATGCAGCCATAAACCCTGTTTATGTAGATCACACATTGCCGAATCCAGTCCAAACATTTGTGACTTCATTAATATCTACATTTCAACCTAGGCTCCTTTGCACCATGACCTTGAGCCAAATACTAAGTTGTCAAAAAAAAAAATTCAGCAACACCGGTTGATTGCGCAAGCCCTTACAAACTTTTACCAACATGTCTGTGTTAGCGGTAGCATTCGCTGTCAGGCAATTGTTATTTAATAAACTCCTGATGTACTTACAAACCTTCCAATCCCTCGTTTTAGGAGTACATAACCTATTTGTACTACTGTAGAAGTTTGGTACCCTTCTGGTCATCATTATTAGTGGGGTAATTTACTAGACACAACTATTGGAAAAGGCTTCTGGGGGGGGGGGGGGGGTTTGGCTCCATGTCATGGTGAAAATGACCCTAGGTTGATTTTACTCTGAACCATCCCTTTAAAAACCCTTATTTTACTAAGGCCTAGACATGGCTTAAAGAGTAAGTTCACCGAAATATAAAAAATGTCATATATGACTCACCCTCATGTCGTTCCAAACCCGTAAGACTACAGTTTAAGATATTTTAGATTTAGTCCGAGAGCTCTCAGTCCCTCCATTGAAGCTGTGTGTACGGTCTACTGTCCATGTCCAGAAAGGTAAGAAACACATCATCAAAGTAGTCCAATTACGACTTTCACAACAGACACGGAAGAGAAGTAAATGTTGAATAGAGTTTACAACGCTGCTGACGTGTTTTCTGGTGCGCCCAATAACAAAGATAACACGTCAGCAGCGTCACTGCAGTGTTGTGAACACACTCACAACAGACCCGGAAGAGAAGACAATGTTGAATAAAGTCGTAATTTTTGTTATTTTTGGACCAAAATGTATTTTCGATGCTTCAACAAATTCTAACTGACCCTCTGATGTCACATGGACTACTTTGATGATGTTTTTCTTACCTTTCTGGACATGGACAGTATACCGTTCACACAGTTTCAATGGAGGGACTGAGAGCTCTCGGACTAAATCTAAAATATCTTAAACTGTGTTCAGAATATAAACGGAGGTCTTACGGGTTTGGAAAGACATGAGGGTGAGTCATTAATGACATTATTTAAATTTTTCTGTGAACTGGTTTCCGGTCTAAAAAAAATCCTAAATCAAGATGCATTTACTAGGTACGTAAAATTAGATAAGATAATGTCTTGTTTTCCAAGTGAATAATTCCAAATTAAGGTTTTTTTTTTAGACTGGAAACAAGTAAGTAAAGCATGTTTTGCAGTGTGTGAAACCAGGTCCATATTGTTATTCCCAGTAGTCAGCTGTACAAAAAGTTTATGAAAAAAAGAAGTCCTTAACAAATACTGTCAAGACAAAGGTAAGTGACAATTCGGTCTAAAACATGCATGTCAAATATGCTAATGACTTACCTCTGAACAAACTCAAGGGTGCATGCTGCCTCTTCCTGGTACTGTAAATTAAAATTATAGAAGGAGGCAAACAGCGCTGCCAGGCCATTGATGAAGTTGGGCTGTGCTCCTTCACACACAACTTGACCCTCCAAACTCAACATCCAGTGCTGGTTGCTCAGAGATTGACCTTTTAATAAAAATAAAAATCAGAATGAAAAAGTAATAATAATATTTAAAATAAGGATTGTCGGTTCCAATTTGTTTTCTATGTAGTTGTCTATTCATAATTCTACACAACTGTTAAAAGAACTACAGGATACACCATTTCATTTTGCCTTAGTGGACTTTTGGGTAGGGTTCATCAATACAGTAAAACTATAATTTAATTTATATTATTTAATCCTATTTAGAGGAATAGTTTTCCCTGGATAAATGAAAGTAGTGTTAGAGTTAGTTAGCTGGACTTCACAACCACACAATTTTGCTGAACTCAGTTGATTCTTCCATACATATGTTGCAAATTAAAATCTGTTTTATATTTCTCATACCATCACCACTCTCTTCCTGAAAAAGTCATACGATATTGAAACAACAACCCACTGCAAAAAAATGATTTTCTTAGTTACTATTTTGTCTAGTTTCCAGGCAAATAAGTTCTTACATCAAGATTAATATATTAGACAAGTAAAAAATTATGTCTTGTTTTCTGAAAATGGTTTACTTAAACTTCTTTCACATCAACTTTATCTCTACCTTGATTTTTCCATGAACAAAGAAGTTTTCTGCATTGGATAGGTCTTATAAACTCCAAAATGTCATCTTTTACGTAAACCAAATCATCCAAGCCTTCGACACCTTGGTCCATGAGCTTCTCAACAAGCTGGTTGGTTGCATATGGAGATAGGCTTGGCAACACCAACGATACAGCATCTTTCAGGACTTCTTTCATTCCAGACATTATTCTAAAATTGGGAAGGAATGATGGAGAACAATTGCTGACAAGCCACACAATGAATATTCAGGCAGAGGATAGTAATCCAGTAGACTGTCTTGATTTATGCATAGGTAGCCTTGATCTTGTGGTTTCAAGCAATGAACTCCCTGGTCTACAAGACAAAAAATGACTTTTCTTTGTGACAAAATACACATTGCTATTGTCATGTACAATAATTAACTGAATGTTCCCAAACACAATTCCCTCATCATTCTTCTGCAAAACAAAATGCATGTTTAAAAAAAAAGATTCATTGCATTATCTGGCAAAAGTGCATTCTCCAACTGCTCTCTGCCATCAATTCAGACTGTGGATTGTGAGTGTTCGGCCTCACAATGCGTCATCTGATTCTGTACTGAAAGATTTGAATGATACCAAATTTGAAAACGGAATTTGGAACATGACTGTGGATTTTCATGTGCTGGCAAAATCAAAATGCTGACAACGATTCAAAAGTACAATCACAGAACTGACACCATGGCATTTTTGCACGTGGACTAGACACTACTAAAACACTTTTAGCACTAGATTTTTCATCAGATTGTAAAACCTGAAAAGAAAAAAAAGCAGATCATCCAAATGACATTGTAAATCACTCGGTGAAACGAGTGATTTTTATTTTCGAGATTTTTATTTTATATAACATACACACACATATATATATATATATATATATATATATATATAAGCAGGTCATGCAAATGAAATGTATGCTGCCTGTGTGAAATTTCGAAGTTAAGTAACGTTAAGTAAGTTAACGTTACTTGGTAAAGAAGGAGTGTGTTTTTTTTTTCACGTTACAAAACCACGTTCGCAAAATCAAACTAACTTATTCGTGTAACTTAAACCGAACGCAATAAAATAGATTGGCTTACCGTATCAGTCAGTTGAACAGTCTTCTCATGCTCTGAAATCCACTTTTGCTCACAGATGCATGACCGATTCTTCCTCCCGTCTTCATGAAGTTCATGTGACGTTAACAGTTTCTGCTGCGTCACCGGCAACTCATATTTGAAAGACGCACACAATTGCCTACACAAAACGTATGGAAGCATATGGGTAGCATTATTCAATTTGGGATGTAATATGCAAAATGACAATGCAATATGTAAAATGGCAATGCATTTCTGTATTTACATTTACATTTTCCAATACATTTGTGCAACGTTTGGTGCAAAATGAAAATTAAAATTTAATTACATAATTTTCATTTGCCATTTCCTACACCAGTTTTAATATGTAAAATGAATATTAATTTTAATGCTTTATAAGTTGCAAAATTAAAATGAAAATTTATTACGGAAATGATTAGATATATCTAACACGTTCAAGCAAAAACTGTGGCAAAATGATCATTTAAATGCTATTTTTCTTAAATGCATTAACACTCACAGTCAATACACTTACGATTGCATTTTCATTTAATGACCTGCAATGAATGTAGCAAAATTCAAAGTGCACATTGAAAATGCATTCTGAGCCAATCACTTCTATTCTTGAGATTTGAGTCTCTGACCTTCTGTAAGCCCCGCCTTGTTCACGCAGTGATTGACAGGGAGGGAGGGGGCGGAGATGTGATCGGCTCGGAATGCATTTTCAATGTGCACTTTGAATTTTGCTACATTCATTGCTGGTCATTGAATGAAAATGCAATCGTAAGTGTTTTGACTGTGAGTGTTAATGCATTTAAGAAAAATAGCATTTGAATGATAATTTTGCCACAGTTTTTGCTTGAACATGTTAGACATATCTAATAATTTCTGTAATACATTTTCATTTTAATTTTGCAACTTATAAAGCGTTAAAATTAATATTCCTTTTACATATTAAAACTGGTGTAGGAAATGGCAAATGAAAATTATGTAATTACATTTTTATTTTCATTTTGCACCAAACGTTGCACAAATGTATTGGAAAATGTAAATTTAAATACAGAAATGCATTGCCATTTTACATATTACATTGTCATTTTGCATATTACATCCCAAATTGAATAATGCTACCCACATGCTTCCATAGGAAACAAATCTCACACGATCCAAAAAGCTTAAAGATTAATTACAAACTCACAAAAACTCACACAGTTGGCACATCATTTACATGTCCAATCTGAATTTGAGCGCGAATAAAATCAATCCCACAATGCAATGCATTTACAGTCTGATACTGTATTACGAATTAATCGGGAGGAAAACAGAAATGTGCTGTATATTTACAGCTGTTCAGTAAATTATACAGCCTTATACTGTATTATGGAAATACAGTACAATTCTGTAAGAAATTTGCAGTAAATTTACAGCAAAGGGTTACAGTGTAGAGTGATACTGGGTGTAACTAAAAAGGTGCCATTGAGCAGTGAGTCTCATATCGCAAAATCGTATTAACTGTTTATTTCCTGAACTGAAACTTTCTTTACCACACTACTCAGCGCCAATCCCGCCATTCAGTCAATTTCACTGGTTATGGTAAGGTGTGGGCTAGGTTATGGGTTAGCATTTTTTGTTGCATAGTTTAGGAAACACTTTAACTGACATATAACCAATAAAAACTTCAGAATCAGTTGTGGGGCGGAGTTTGCACTGAAGTGGATTGGGGGTAAAATTGTGCATGCGTGTCAATGAGAGGAAGCCACGCCCCATTTTGGAGCTCCCACCCCGTTTTGAAGTTCCCGCCCCTATTTGGAGATCTCCAGGCTGCAGTTATACCCTTCTCATAAATCTGCCTGAAAATGCTGCAAAACCTGATCATAACTCTCCTCATCAATTTAATCTTCATGTTCTTCACTGGTAGGTTGTTGTTGTTCAGTTATATTATAGGCCTATTATTATCTTTGTATTTCCTTAAATGTCACTTGTCTGATCAGATTTTCTTGTCAAGTCAATTATCAGTAAACCACATAAGAAATATTTTGCATGGTTTTTGGTCAAATTCTACTTTGTCAGACATCAAAGGTGTGTAACAGAAATTTTTCTTTTTATGGATATTATTATTTTTTGCTTGCAATCAAACTGCATTGCATTTCATATGGTTTCGTGTGAATCTTTTATTTACTCAGGCATATGTATCAATATGTAAGATTGATTGCCTTTTTTCCCCCAAGAATATGTTAAATTAAATAATGGCAGCAGTATGAAGGTCAAGGTGACTGTGTGCTTGATATATACGAAACACATATCAATAATAGAGAGAAAATGTTGCTACTTTTGCTTACAATTTTTATACCACTTTATTTTTAGGTAAATTTTTCTCTTCATGTATCTATTCAGCTGTGGGTGGCAAAGTTGTGATTTCATTTGATGATGCAAAATTACAAAAGTACAATGAACTGAGATGGACACATGATAAACAGAAAGTTTATGTAAGAAAAGGCTCACCAATTAAGGTCAACAAGTTGAACGTTAATGAAGATGGATCTCTGATACTGGAGAACGTACAGAAAGATAAATCTGGAGAGTACAAGGGCATCATCTATGATGCAAATGGAAAGTTAATAATGCAAACCGTGCAACAGCTCTGTGTTCTGGGTATGTACTGTAGAACATGTGTTCTGTTACTATACAAACATGCATTCTGATCAATAACAACATTGGTATCTATGAAAAACGTGGACTCTTAAAATATGTTTTATAACCCATTTAAAGATTTATTTTGCCAATGAAGACAAAAAAATAAAATAATATACAAACAAGGTGAAAATATAAAAGGTAATTGCTCATGTTTCCTACCATGAAACTCCTTTTAATAACCTTTAGTGACATGTAAAATGAAATTTGTTGCAAAGATCTGCCGATTAAATGTTTATTATCCATTTATGTTATACTTCTAAATAAATACAGAAGCAAAAAAAAAAATAAAAAAAAAATTCTAAATATGCTGAAATTCTAAAATATTCTTAAAATTCTCACCAATTCTCCATCATTTAAAACCATTGATTTCTCATTCTCCTGTATCTGTCGGTTGGGCAGAGGAAGAAGAGTACAGGCTTACAGCTCTAATGCCAGATCACACAAATCCACCTGATGAGCAGTACATGCAAACCACATCTCAGAGGTCTTCTAAAAGCCAGCGTCCTCTTCCACCCTTACCCTTACTCAAAAACTTTTTTCCACATTGAAAATGATAAGAGCCATTGTTAATAACTGATCCCCAATACATGAAAATGAACAGCAAATAAATCTATCAGAATGATTTCTGAAGGATCATGTGACACAATATTGTCTTTACTGTATTTTTGATGAGCATAAGATCCTGGTTTAAAAAAAAAACATTCAATAAAATCTACTATTGCATAATCTTGAATGGTAATGTATGTACTGTATTATGTTTTACAATTTATTAACACTAAAGTCATAATTGAAGCCTGATCAAAGCCTTATATTAAAATGTTGGTTTGGTATTGTGCTTGAGTTTGTATTTTACCTTCTATATTATTCTAAACATACATGTCTAGAACCTAAACTTAAGTTCAGTGATTCTTTTGTAAATACTAATGATTCTACTGAATCTAGGTCACTTCCGTCAAGTATATGCAGTTCTAGATGACTTTTTGTCACTACGAGACCAACTGACTTGAACTTGCACTTTTCCGGTTTTAACTGATGTTACTAAATTGTGGTTGCAAGATGTGCTCCAGATAACAACAATATTTCGCTAAGTCCATTAGTCACATGACACCTTATTTACTACACACTTACTCTTCAAAAGCATCAAGAAACATACAGCTGAACAAATTAAATGAAACGTGCTGGTAACATTTCCACACACTTTCAAAATGAGTAAAAAGATCTCATGAATATAAAATGATGATTTTTTTGTATGTTTCTTGTTTGAAGATTAAACTAAAAAAAAAAAAAAAAAAAATCTATATAACTAATAATAATAGTAAGAATAGCTGTATAGTTGAGCACACTTTATAATATGCAAGGGTTTCTGAGTTTTAAAAAAAATGCGCTTGTGTTGACCTGTGTTCATTTAGATTTCCTCGCTCATGGTGTCTAAAGTGAAACTCACAAATAAGCCTGCGCAATCTATAGCGCCCAATCTAGCAGTGTTCAAAAACAAAACAAATATATTTTTCATCTCAGGGCACAAACTATTAAAGAGTAAACCAATTATCTAATTTGAGATCAGAGCATGTAGGAGATATATATGAAGAAGTTTGACTTTGTTTCTTATTGAAATAATGTATAAAACTAGAAGTTTCAAGTTAGTTCCACACTTGGGGACTAGTAGTTCCAAATTATGAACTGGCATATAAGTGTGGAATGAACTTGAACTTCTAGTTTTGTATATACATTCGATAAGAAACAATGTCTATTTTTTCCAAATACTGTACAATTTATGCAGGAAATTCAAACAACTGATGTAGTTTTGATAGTTCTTTGGTGTGGCGTAGAATGCTGTATAAGTCCCTCGGTTTAAACAGCAGTGCAGAGAGCGAGTGAACACAATCATCCATTCCTTTTCAGTTATAATATTAAATAAACAAACGAATATATCATATCTCAAGTAACCACTCAGGCAATGTTTCAACCATGAAAAGACGACAATAAAACAGATTATTCAGTTCCAATCCCGAAGCAAAAGGGGGCCTTTATCAGTTAAATGTAAAAATAACTGTCTTCACTCTTATTAAAGTTAGTTAACTTACTCCGTGAAGAGCAGAGGTGGGTAGTAACCAGAGATGTATAGTAACGAAGTAGAACTACTTCACTACTGTACTTAAGTACTAAAAAGGCGGTATCTGTACTTTACTGGAGTATTATTTTTTTCTCCTACTTCCACTTTGGTACATATTTTCGCTGAGTTTAATACTTTTACTCCGATATTTTTTTTATGTGCTGCATCGTTACTCGTTACAATTATAATAATGTTACGAATCATTCCATTACAAACCACTGCCAGAACTGTAGATGGCAGGTTTGATGAAGCTGGCACATCATTGAGGGAAACAAGCGATTAAGAAGACTGCGCGTGCTGACTGAACTGCTGTGAAGAGAGAGATGAACACCGAGCCGAGCCAGATAGTGACTCGTTCACGAGTCAAGAACCGGTTGCATTGGTTTTCGGATGACCAGTAACGTTAGTTCTTTCTGACAGTTCGATTCAATAAACCAGTTGAAGAAAACAGTTCACCGATTCTTTTGCGCTCGATGCAATGGCGTCATTGGCGTTTACTGCACATGGGCTCATAACATTAACACAGAATCAGTTCAGAATCAATCACTAAAAGAATCAGTTCGGTTCAGACGCTCTGTGTGTCGGTTTGCTTCACGCTAAATCACACATGCGCAGTATCATCAGCTCATCGGTTCACGAATCGGACGCGTCTGACAGAAACGGTTCTTGACTCGTGAACGAGTCATGATGTAAGCTGCTCATGCCTAAAGAAGGGGAGTGGCAATACTGAGAGCGTCCTCTGTGTTCCTCATGATGTGCTGGGGAAAAGGAACACCTGTGTGGCATTAGTAATTAGAGGGAAGCATTATAAATGTATGATGTGTTTGTTGTTGCGGGAGGGTTGTTTGGTTTGTTGCTGCGGAGTTCCTTGCCAGAGCTGCCGTACCGGGACGTGGGTTTAGGATTGTTGTGCGACCCGTGCGAATCGATCGGGAGGGATATTTTGCTGGGGTTTTCCCAGTTTACGTTTGGCGGCCGCCGTTGAGTTCACTGAACGCGGAACCCACGTCCGGTAGCGGGTAAGAAAGCCAGCAGTACATGTTGTTTTTATTATTGTGTTGGATGTTAATGTCTGTTCCTGCTGTGTTCGCCGGGGAGGCCCTGATGCATGTATGAACCTAATTGTCCCCAGGCGCTATTTGTGTGTAGAGTGAGTGCGTGTGTAAGGGGGTGGGCAGGTTATCCTTTCCCATACGCCTCCTATACAGTTGACGACGGCTAGATATTTAGCACGAGTATGATTGACGGTTTGTGGTGATTTAATATTTGATATACATTTATTGGTGTGGTATTTATGACTATTAGGTTTTGCAGTGTAATGAACTTATGTGTGAGAGGTGATCACGTGAATATATTTAATGCATATATTGACTAACTACTGAAATCTTGTGCGGCGTATATCCTGTTGGTTGTTACTTTTTATTATGCTGGAAGTTAACATCTTTGAAATCATTCATTGCTTAATTAAATTCAACCTGTTATGACTGCATTAACCTGCTGCCCCTGGGTTTTAATATTATGATTGTAAAATAATAAAACTATTAGTCAAGGAGTTTTGGGTATTTGAGAGTTTTCTTGGATCTTGTCCCACTTAAAGTATCTAGTCCAATAGAGAACCTGTAAACCCTGGGTAGAGGGAGTTTATGGGGGTTACAATTATCTGGCTCGGCTCGGTGTTCATCTTCAGTTCTCTCTTCACAGCAGTTCAGTCAGTGTACTGTTTGAGTCAATAAATTACTCCGGGATATTGGTTTGTTTTAACTCAGAGGGAGTGTCAGACACATTAAACAAGTTAACAGCTTAATTCATCTGTGGATTAATGCGTATTGGAGACGCGAACTGTTTAAAACGATTCGATTTGGTGAACTGTTTCAAAAAGATCCGGTTACATCGAATGATTCGTTCGCGAACCAGATATCACAAACTGCTTTGTTTTTAACTGTCTTACAACAGACACGGAAGAGAAGACAATGCTGAATAAAGTCGTAGTTTTTGCTATTTTTGGACCAAAATGTATTTTCGATGCTTCAAAAAATTCTAAATGACTCTCTGATGTCTTACGGGTTTGAAACAACATGAGGGTAAGTCATTAATGACATCATTTTGCAAATTGGGCTAACTAACCCTAGTAACCGTTTTTTGTTTACAAGAAGTTACAGTCAAAGGAATTGTGATTGTCCTTTAGGTTAATCATTTGAAATGGTAAAAAAAAAAAAAGTTCAAACTTTTGACTACTTTCTTTAATAGCTACATAACACAATACTTCTACTTTTACTTTCAGTACTTGAGTAGTAAATTTTAAAATAGACTACTTGCAATACTGAAGTACAAAAAATGTTGAATACTTTAGTACTTCTACTTAAGTGTGGTGCTTAAAGAGCACTTCAACTTCTACTCAAGTCACTTTTTTGATAGAGCACTTGTACTTTTACTCAAGTATGGTTCTCTAGTACTTTATACATCTCTGGTAGTAACGAGTTACATTTACTTGAGTAATTTTTCGGGGTAACTAATACTTTTCGGAGTATATTTAAAGATGGGTACTTTATACTCTTACTTGAGTAAATTTTTTGGGAAAAATCTGTACTTTTACTTCATTACTGTGGGCGACGCCCCTCTCGTTACTTTATCTTAATGCAATAAATGCTTCATTCCAAGCGCGCCGTCTACTTTTCTCTTGGCAATGAGCGATGCCCATTCGCGAATGATTCATTCTTTTGAGTCAATTCTGTTCAAAGGCTTGATCAAACCAATTGGCAAACGAGTGAATTGGTTCATGAATCAGTTTGAATGAGTTGTTCAGTTCCCTGCTGCATTTAATATTAAGTCAGTCGTATTAAAAATATGTTATGGCATGACGCCTATATTTGTTACTCAAGTAAACAGACAGGGTTTTATAATAAATTACATAAATTGGAGTAAAGGCTGATGAAATATATTTATACACACACACATAACATACATTTTTATCTATATAAAATTAGGCTCCGTATATGACCCAAAGTAACTAGTAACTAACTACTTGAGTAGATTTTTTTTTATCCGATACTCTTACTCAAGTAACTATTCAAGACTAGTACTTTTACTTGAGTTAATATTTCTAGAATTACTTTTACTTGAGTAAAGTTTTTGGATACTCTACCCACCTCTGACCCTCGGTAATCAATACAAGGATGCAGGGAACAGTCCTTCTTGCCCACAAAGAAGAATCCCGCCCCTGCAGGAGAGGAGGATGGACGGATGAGTTTGGCTGCCAGAGAATCAGAAATATATTTCTCCATGGCCTCCCTCTCCGGAGTGGAAAGAGAGTATAATCTGCCCTTATGCGGAGACGTACCTGGCAATAGGTCTATAGCACAGTCATAAGGACGGTGCGGAGGAAGAGAAGCAGCTCGGGACTTACTGAACACCTCCTTCAGGTCGAGGTACTCCCCGGGCACGTTAGACAGATCCACCTGCTCATCCTGCAACACAGAAGAACATGCAGACACCAAACAAGATGCATGACAGCTATCACTCCAAGACATGACGGAGTTCTGACGCCAATTTATGTGAGGGTTGTGCAGTGTGAGCCAAGGGTGTCCTAACACCACAGGAGCCAATGTGGAGTCAATGAGGAGAAAGTGAATCTCAACGTGGTTACCCGACGTGATCAGACTCACCGGTCCGGTGGAGTGGGTGACCGATGACATGAGTTGTCCACCCAGTGCGTTAACTGAGATGGGGTGAGTGACGGGAATTATAGGTACTCCCAGACGAAGTGCCAGGTCACGGTCCATAAAACTCCCCTCAGCCCCGGAGTCCACCAGAGCCTCACATCGATGATAAGAGGAGTCCCACTGCAGTCTTACTGGAAGGAGCGTCGCTTCACGAGAGGATTCATCCCAGGATATGCCACCCGTCAGTAACCTCCGTTCTACTGACGGGTGTTGGCTTTTACCGGGCACTTAGACGCAAAAGTGACCCCTGGCTCCACAGTATAGGCACAGTCCTTGCGCTCTTCTGCGCTCCTTCTCCTCCCTGGAGAGACGAGCTCTGCCCACCTGCATGGGTTCCGGATTGAACGAGTCACCAACCACATCACCTGAAGGAAAGACCGGATGGACCTCCATATCTGGAACTCGACCTCGCTGCACCAGAAGACTTCGACGTTGTAACCTTGTGTCTACTCGGAAAGCTAGATCAAATCAACCAATCCAAAGTTGCAGGTAGCTCCAGTGTAGATCTAATTTTGGATGCGGTCGGCCAACCCATGCAAAAACATGTCCCACTGCGCCTCGCTGTTCCACTTACACTCTGCAGCTAGTGTCCGGAATTCAATGGAATAGTCAGTAACCGATCTGTGGTCCTGACGTAAATCTGCCAACACTCGGGCTGCTCCCCTGCCTGCAACTGCCCGATCAAAAACTTTCTTGAGCTCAATGCTGAAAGTCTGGAAAGACTCTAAACAGTCATATCCCGGTTCCCAAACAGTGGTTCCCCATAGCGCCGCTCTTCCAGATAGAAGGGTTATGACAAAAGCCACTTTAGATTCCCCAGTAGGAAATGAGCTCTGAAGAGAAAAAAAAAAAAAAAAAACAGAGCATTTTGTCAAAAATGAGCGACATAGATGTGGCTTACCAGCATAGGCAGCAGGAGGAGGCAGACAGGGCTCCGTATTGTAGGTGCGATGATCCGTGGGGGGAACAGCGGGTGGTGGAATAGGCGCAGTGGGCACGTGGGCAGGCTCGACTCTAAGATGTTGTAACTGCTTGGTTAACTCAGATACCTGTCCCACCAAGGCCTGTATTGCTCGACCAGAAGCCATGATCTGTTCGTCTTGTCGATCAAATCGTGGATTATTGTGGAGGGCTTCTCTCAGTTCGCTTACACTCGCTGGATCCATAACGTGGTCAGATCGTTATGTCAGGAATCATTCGACAGAATCCAGTAGCGAGTAGAAATAAGGTTTATTTAAACAGTCAGTAGACCAAACAGAATTGCTGGCAGACAACGGGCACCAAGCAGGTCCTAGGGAACACAACAGCTGCAGTGTAGACTCCAAGCAGGGCAGACCAGAAATGTGATGTGCTGAGACGATCCTCAAACATAAGCAGACCACAGATCAAGCAGACATATAAGCTGAATCTCCGAGCAATCCAAGAGCGTGACCAGAACTGCACAGAACAGAGATCAGAACACAGACAGCAAACCAAACGATCTGACACTGAACCTGACTGACACAGCCCTACATATAGGACTAGTAAACGAGACACACCTGCGACTGATCTGATTACTCGTCAGCGCAGCAATCAGATCAGTGCAGTACACACAAAATGAGCAAGCAAACCTGCGAACCGTGACACATACTTTACGTATTGGGAGGTATTAAACAAAATGACTGGTAGAATAACAATTACCACACCTCGTTTACATTTTTTTGAGTATTGATTATATCTAAAAACAAAAAGCAATTAATTATAACATTTAATCATATAAATTTTCATGCAATCAGGCTCCATATAAGGTTTACACTATTAACTGAGGTAGAATTTTATTAGCTGAAATTGAATTTATAAAATGTTATGTTTATTCTACAATATATTATTTTTCATATAAATATTATGATTATTAAAATGTTTAAAATCATTATATAATTAACATTCACGTATAATGTAGAATAAATATACAATTTAAGAAATTCAATTTCAGCTGTGGTGGAAAAATTCATTTACATTACTTCTACTTGACCATATATGCATGTGTTTTGTTAGAATTTCTATGTGGACACTGTGAGATGGGTTTAGGGCCTAAGAGTAATGGGCAGCAGGTGGTTCACAGAGCCGTGTGGGTGCAGAAGGGCGACACCTGGGGAGAAACGGATGTCTGAGAATTACCTGAGAGGGTCATTGGGCCATAGAATGGGGGGACAATGCCTGAGGATGACCTGGGGGGGGAGGGGAGGTCACCTAAGTCCTAGATGTGTGAGAAACAGCACACAGAAGAGTGTGTTTTATGTTATCCATGGAAAAATACAGCTGTTAAGGGTTTGTAACCTTTAATGCAGCAGAGGGATATAAGGTGGAGGATTGCCCTCCCCTTTTGTCGCACTCTGAAGGAACTTGTGTTACTGTATTACTGTCTGATCTTCTTGCAGGAATAAAGCATGAGTGAGCCTGTCTCTTATGCTGATGAGTGTTGATTTAATTTTGCCCCAATTTGACAATTTGGTGTCAGAATGTGGGATTCCTTGAATGTGTCTTCTGGACCTGTGAGCAGACGGTGACTGATCATCCTGGACAATAGAAGTTCAGCTCTAACCCCAATTAGATTTGAGGGAGAGAGGGACCGACCGCCAAGGCCTGGAGGGGACAGCACTGGAATCAGAAAAGAACCTGGGTGGCAACAGGACTCTCGGGTAAGAGACAGTTCATAATATTCTACATTTTGGGTATTTAGAAATTAGAACTGGAATTAAATTAGAAAGGGACGAACCATAGCGGTGGTCCTTCTCTGTGGGAAACACAATCAAGATTATGGGGGAATGGGATTGTGAGAATTCTACTGCACAGTTAATACATTTCTAGGGGGAATTGAAACTGCTGCAACTGGCATGATCGGAAATTGAGTTAGAATGT
The DNA here is from genome assembly GCF_023724105.1 of Carassius gibelio. Taxonomy (NCBI): domain Eukaryota; kingdom Metazoa; phylum Chordata; class Actinopteri; order Cypriniformes; family Cyprinidae; genus Carassius; species Carassius gibelio. The sequence goes on along the minus strand of NC_068404.1, from coordinate 5,871,443 downwards.
GAGATCAAGATGATCCAGATATTTCAAAGCAAAAAATTTAGATCACACGCAAGCGGTTAACACATTTCTAAGAGGGGAAGTGAGACTGTGCGGGTATTAGTTTGAGCACAGGGAGCGCTCTGCCTCTCTGGCTTAGGCAGAAAAGTCGGATCTGTTAGAGAAGTCTGATAGATTATAGGCACACCAAAGGGTATCCACAGAGAAGGAAACAGCAAATTTGGGAAAGTCTCAGAGCAAGATTGTTGAATACGATACACCGGTATATTGGCAAATGAAAAAGGTATATGGCCAGAAATTCATGCAAGATATGGGGACATTTAATATTTAATACCATGGTTCTCCAAAAGAGGGAACATTCAGTGTTAAGAGACTAAAAACTGCGAAGGCATCAGTAGAAGAGGGAAGTGAGAGACAAAAAGGGTGTTGTTTGAAACGTGTGAGAAATGTGAGCAAACTGTGAATTATTGGATAGAGGAAGCAGATAGGAGAGAAAGAAGAGTGATGCAGAAAGAATTAGCAGGTAGAAAAGAGGAAAAGAAAGTTGAAGAATGTGAAGAAAATGTAAATCCCTTACATAGACCTAATAACCGTTTTGATGTTTCTGTTCCTAAACATGCACCACCACCCTATCCACACTATCCCGTGACTGAGTTGCAAGCCATGAAAATGGACCCTGACCTCGACTGCTCTCCACCGAAAATACCAACAGCGCCGTGGGCAGAACCAGAATGGAGACAAAAAACAGACGAAGATCCAGAAATTATTCCTGAAACCCCCAACAAAGAAATTGAAGAGGAAATAGTGCGCAGAGCACCCCCGACAAAGAAAAGAAAAACAAGACAAACAGCAATAAAATGAAAATGTGAGTATAAGAGCTCCAGTGATTGAAGTTTCAGGTCCTAATGGGCCTATTATGGTCTTTAGACCATGGACTGTTACTGACATAAAATAAGTGATGACTCACCTGCCGAGTCCTGACGAAGCAGGTGATAAATTTATAATAAATTTTAGTCTAGATAGACTATATTTTAATATAGATAAATTAGTCACCTTCTGCCAAGAATTCAGCCCTACCATGAACGAACTGAGAAGGCTGCTGGCAGTGAAACTGGGGGCTACGAGATGGCATAAAGTGAGTGGAAAGCTGCAGAAAGAAGACTGTTGGAGAGAACACTGTGAATGGACTGAAACCTGAAATCGTGCAAGCAGTCAAGACCAGCTACACTGAATGGAAAAGTGAATGGCTATCTGCTGTTTTAGCACACGCTTTGCATGCGGAGGAGATGCAGATGGCAAAGGAAAAAGTTAAAGTCAAGACCGACAAAGAGTGGCAGCTGGTGATAGTGCAAGCCGTGTTGAAGTGGGGGGCTATTCTGTGCAACGAAACCAGCAAGCGAAAGGGGGAAGAGGAAAAAGACCAGGAGGAAGATATCAGAGTGAGACTAAAATAAATTATGAGAGATGGGGTTGTTGGATCTGGAAGACTAATGAACATGCAACCTACAAGTGTACAAGATGACTGTGCAAAAAGAACGGTCATTGGGCAAAGGATTGTCAGGAGGACCAGTAAAATCAAGAAGCAGACTGAAGCAAGGGAGACGGAGAGCAGAGAGGAGGGGTCCAGGGTGAGCAGCCAACCAAGTCAAGGAAGTGAAAACTTTCTAACCACACACACACTGATTTACATTCTGATCTCTGCAATAAAGAAAAAGCTTGCTTTCCTTTGTGTATGTCTGATTTTGTTGATAAATGTACGATAATGTATAAAAGTGAAGCCTTTATGAAAATGCCTAAATATCCTATGCTAGTAGAGGGGATATTAATTGAGCTTTTAACAGATTCTTGGGCTTCAAGACCAGCTATACGACCATGTGACTTACAATGCCAACCACAGTTAACAAGCAAAATTAATGAGTCAATTTCTGCATCAGGGCATGTAATTTGTGAAAGATTCACGGTGACACTGAATTGTGAATCAGAAGGGGGTGAGGTGCTGAGACATGCTTTTCTTTACACTCCAGCATGTCCAGTGCATTTTATGGAGAGAGATTTATTGTGCAAACTAAATTTGACACTGGTTGCAGACTCTTGGGGTGTCCGAGAGGCAGAGAGAGAGCAGGTTTGCTGTCTGCAAGCAGAACCAAAATAGGCATATGACTATCACATCATAAATCCTGATTGGGCTGAAATAATGTGTGAACTAACAAAAAATCAAACCAAACCATTTGACAGCAAATTATGTTGCCTGACAAATTGCACATCACATGTCGTAGTGGAACAAGATGACCAGTATAACAAAAACTGGTTTGAGGGAGAAAAATGTTTTGGACAGAAAATATGTGTGCAGTTTCACTAGTTCACGCTTACATATAATTAGCTTAGGTATGGTATTCGTATTTGGCGTGCTGTCCGGGGAAGGGCTCCGAGCTCGGGAATGGCCCGAACCTAGAGTACCCCCCCTTCCCTGTATATATTAAAGAGAACTTCAGGTGAGGAGATGGGGTGGAGGAGGGATGCTGATAAACCGTCAATGGATAGAGGTAAGTCAGCGATATTTATACTATGGGATTGATTACTTGATTGTGGTCCACCTGTGTTGATTAGGCTAAGTATCTGACACGCTCCTCCCGAATCTTATTAATAATTATATTTCACTAGTTCACGCTTACATATAATTAGCTTAGGTATGGTATGCATATTTGGCGTGCTGTCCAGGGAAGGGCTCCGAGCTCGGGAAAGGCCCGAACCTAGAGTACCCCCCAAAATGGCAAATGTACAAGAGGACAGCCGCCAGTTTAAAGAATGCCCCCCCAAAAAGCAGAGTACTGGCGGGGGCTGATTTGGTTTCTGAGAAGTCATCTCGTTGGCAGGCTGGAAGGGCCTACGTACTCCGGAGGGAGTGACTTGGGCGTTGGGAGAGTAGGCCCTACCGGCTGCAGCTAGTGAACTACGTGGTCGTTGGCGCCCGGGCGGTAGGGCTCGAGCCGATGCTCAACTGGAGCTTTTTGGCATTGGAACGGTGAGCCCTACCGGCCGATGAGGAGGAGCAGCGTGGTTGTGGTGCCCTACCGGGAGGACCCGAGTTGCCTCGACTGGAATAGGTCACGGTGTCGGCGTACGGGCTACTGGCTGATAGCCCCTGCTATTCAGTGGGTGAAGGGCCTAACGCTAACCGAGAGGGCCCATGAAGCCTCCGACAGGAGATTGAGACTCAGGATGACGGACGTCTGGGTCCTCTGGGTTTGGCAGATAAAAAGCTTTGGGCTGGCCGACAAGGAGGACTCTGGCGACATCCGAAGGGAGATCCCGACTCACGGCATCGGATGGATGAGACTCGCGGCCGGCAAGCATAGGCCCGTCCGGGAGACTCTCACCAGACGTCTGAAGGGAGCACACGCGACAGACGGGTAAACCTCGGCGGACGGGGAGGGTTGGAAAGGAAAACCCGACTGGGAGGACTCTCGCAGCATCCGATGGGGCCTCTAACTCAGAACATCGAACGGGTAAGCCTCGCCAGACGGGGTTAAAAGATGTGAGAGTAGCTGAGGGTAGCTGAGAGTTTTTTTTTTTTTTGCAGGATTTGGCGAGAGGACGAGACTCGTAGCGTCGGACGGTTAAGCCTCGCCTACCGTCAAATAGAAAGGTAAGTTGCGTGGCCGAGAGACTATTACCGACGTCCGAAGGGAGCACACACATCGAACGGGTAAGCCTCGCCGACCGTAGAGTGGAAACGTAAAGCAAGTCTGTCCAGGAGGCTCTCGCCAGCGTCCGAAGGGAGCACACACATCGAACGGGTAAGCCTCGCTGACCATAGAAAAGGAAAAGGTAAGGTTGTCTAAACGGGAGGCTCTCGTCGGCGTTCGAAGGGAGCACACGCATCGAACGGGTAAGCCTCTCCGGATGGCGGACAGAAAAGGTAACAATAGGTGGCCAGGAGGCTCTTGCCAGCATCCAGCGGGGACAAAACTGGGTGAGCCTCGCAGGCCGTAGGATGGAAAAGGTAAGTTTGTGTGGTCGTTAGGCTGTCATCAGCGTTTTATGGGAGTTTGCTATTCCCGACAAGAGATGGGTAAGCCTTGGCGACCGTAGGAAGGAAGGAGGGTTTATTTGTGTGTTTGGTACTTGCAGCATTGAACAGCTTGCTTGTAGGTTTGTAACCTAAACCACGTGGTAAGGTCGTGGTTGGCTGGCCGGGAGGCTCGGACCGACATCCGATAGGAGCTTAGCTCCAGGAATCGAACGGGTAAACCTCTCTGGCTGAAGGACGGAAAAGGTTGTCCGGCCGGGAGGCTCTTACCTTCGTCCGACAGGAGCTTAGCTCCCGGATAGAACGGTTAAGCCTCACTGGCCAAAGGACGGAAAAGGTAAGGTTGTCTATCCGAGAAGCTCTCACCTACATTCAATGGGAGCCCTGACTCCATGCATTGGATGGGTAAACCTCTCCGTACGTAAGACAGAATGGCAAAGCAGGTAGCCGGGGGCTTTCACCTACGTCCGAAGGGAGTGTGAGCTCCTGGCAACGAACGGGTAAGCCTTATTGGCCGCAGAATGGAAAAGGTGAGGTTGTCTGGCCGGGAGGCTCTCGTCAGCATCCGATGGGAGCTCGTGCTCCTGTCATTGAAGAGAGAAGCCTCGCTGGTCATAGGATAGAAAAGGTTAGGTTGTCTGGCCGGGAGTGTGCGGCTGGCGTCGGCAGTATTTATTATAAAAAATATATATATATATATTTTTTTTTTTTTGGCGCAATGTACTCGTCGGTATTCAATAAGAATGTGTCGCTGGCTTTTTAGATATATATATATATATATATATATATATGTGGCCGATGAGGGTTTGGTGGGCTTTCTTTATGTGAAACTGGTTTATTCTGATGTAACTTTGGTATGCTTCTGAGGACCATCTTCAGAGAGTTTGGATCTGTTGGTTGGAGAGGACTTTTTGTGCTGCTGAAGTTGCTGCCCCGATGCGAAATGAATGGGTGGAGAAATTGTTCGCTGGGATGCCTGATAATTGCAGGACGCATTTGAGGTGTTTTTGGAACCAGAAACGAGTGACTGGTTTTTTAGACTCGTCAAAGAATAGGGGTTCGTGCGGAGACTTTGCATGGGAATTTCTAAGGTGTAAAAAAGCAAGGATGGATTGGTAAGGCTGGATTGGGGAGGGGAGATTGAAAATGTTTATAAAATGGCCTTTGTTGCTTTGGTCTGTTTTGCTTTGTTTGATTAAATAAGTGTAACGATACAAACTTCCTATACATCGGGAAGAAGGAGGCGGGAACCGGCGCACAATCAAAACATAATTTTAATATTGAAAATAAACACAAAACAGCGCGTCAGCCCCTCACGGCGACTGACGCGCACAAATAAAAGCCAAAACATAAAATAATGTCCCAGGCCTGGTCCTCTCTCGTCCTTCACGGTCGTCGCTCCAGTTTTATATCCTTCCATCTCCTACGTGGGACTCGATACTGGCGGTGGGGCGCAGGTGTAGCTCATCTCCAATCACTACACCTGGCCTCACTCCTCGTTCCCACGCCTCTCGGCCCCGCCCCACTTGCCACATACCCCCATCGCCCCTCGCAGGCCGGGGGGTACCCTCGAGACTGCGCTCTACTCCCCCCCCCCCTCCCTCCGGGGGGGACCGCTCACGGGGACCTGCAGGAACCTGGGGGTAGGACAGACGAGGCGAGAGAAAAGGAGATGGAAGGAGGAGCGACAAGGACGAGAGAGGGGAGAGAAAAAAAAAAAAAAAAAAAATCCGGTTCCCAGACGCACTGCTGCTCGGCCCTCCACCAGCTGGGTGATCTCCTCCACGGTGCCTGGCGGTGGCACTGGACGGCCCTCGGCGGACGGCGCGACACTCCTCCGCCGCCCGATGGACGGCGACGGCTCCTCCGGTTTTGGGCAGCCGGCAGGAGTCCCCCGTTCCCTGCCCCTCCGGATTCCTTCGCGGAGGCAGCAGGCTCCGGCCCCCTGGCGAACGGCGCCGACTCCTCCGCTCCCTCACGGACGGCAGCCGCCCCTCCATATCGTGGGCGGCCAGCAGCTCGCTCGCCCGTCCCCGGCAACTCGCTCCAGCCCACCGCCTCGAGCGTCCCTGGCGGCACATACCTCGCCAGCTCGAGGGCACCGCGGATTCACCACAGTGGCGAGGGATCTTCAGCAGCGCGTCCCTCCTTCTCCCGGGCTTCGGCACCACTGTAACGATACAAACTTCCTATACATCGGGAAGGAGGAGGCGGGAACCGGCGCACAATCAAAACATAATTTTAATATTGAAAATAAACACAAAACAGCGCGTCAGCCCCTCACGGCGACTGACGCGCACAAATAAAAGCCAAAACATAAAATAATGTCCCAGGCCTGGTCCTCTCTCGTCCTTCACGGTCGTCGCTCCAGTTTTATATCCTTCCATCTCCTACGTGGGACTCGATACTGGCGGTGGGTCCTCGTTCCCACGCCTCTCGGCCCCGCCCCACTCGCCACAATAAGCGATTGTTTTGTCATCTAGTATAGTTAGGTCTGATACGGTGGGGTTGATTTTCGGATTAAATTTAGAAGAGATCGTAAGCTCTGAGCACCTGAGAAAACCGAAAAAAGCAAGGATGAACATAGCGTCAAGCGTGCGGGCGATGCTGAGGGGTTGGTAATTTGTGCGGAGGGTGTGGATTAGAGGTCTTCACAGTGCACCCGAGACCCGTCGACCCCGGACCCGACCCGGGACCCGTACGGGTTCGGGTCTATATTTTAAATCATCAGCCGGGTCCGGGTCGGGTCCGAATCTATTACCTCGGGTCCCGGGTCTGTTTAACGTTGTGTGTAATACCCGTGCGATCGCCGATCGGAGTCATCGGACTCGGAGAACATCCGGCCGTTATCAAAGACTGCTTGTGTTTTTTGTAACTTGCAACTTGTAAAATTAGGAAAAGAAAAGAGTGAGCCAAAAACAGTGATCTCTCTCTCTCTCTCTCTCTCGCTCTCTCTCTCTCGCTCGCAGACTCAAGAGTTAATACAAGTGCACACACGGTAATGCTTGCAGTCTTGACACACTCATGTTTAATATATTTCAAATCAGCAACACAATCTGAGGTGAACTGTCACATGAATGTTTTCTATTACGCTCAAATTGCGTTAAGGCATTTTAGGTTGATAAAGCTAGCACGCATGTGCAGTCATGTTTCTATGGCAAGCAGTGAGGGACACTTCGACCGCCAAACCGCGGTTTACATTTTCTCCCATTTTTATAATATTATAATGTAATAATATTATAATTATGTAATAGCAATTTAAGGTGGAATATTTCAACGTCGGGTCCATTCGGGTCTGTGTCTTCCCGGCGGGTTCGGGTCCAGATTTCAAGTAATATACGGGTCCGGGTCCAGCTTTTGAAATAATAGACGGGTCCGGGTCGGTTCGGTGTAGTACATTACGGGTCTCTGTCGGGTTCGGGCAAGAATTTTTGGACCCGTGAAGACCTCTAGTGTGGATACATTTTGTGAAGATATCTAGCGTTATGGGTTTTCTGGTGTCTGGATGGGTGGGCTGGGATCGCTGGATCCCTTTAATTAGGAGGGAGGTTTGTGAATTGTTTATTTCGGGTGAAGGAGCGCCGGTCATTAGTTTGTGAAAAAACTGGACTCCGCTCAGGTAGCTTTTAATGGATCCGACTTGGAGACCCTTGGCGCCGTTGAGGAACGAAATGAAAGAGGTGATGGAGAGTAGAGAAAAATCAGGGAAAGGGATGTTATAGGTGAGGTGAAATGACTTCTCCAAGCATCCCCACGCAGTCACATATGACTGGAGAGTTCTGGGAGAGACTGCTTGGAGAATCGAGTCAAGTGATGCTTCGAGGAGTGGTTTTAGAGGGTGTGTTACGGGAATATTAATTCTGAATAGTGAGGAACCGGAGTGGGGAATTGGTCCGCCTCTGGAGCCAGCGTCCTGAATTTCTGAAACAGAAAACGAGACAGGGAGTCAGCAATTTGGTTTTCTGTACCTGGAACGTGCTTTGCGCTAATTATAAATTGGTCGCATGCTGCGATCCATATTAGACATCTAAGGAGAAGCATGAGGGCGGGGGAGTGAGAACGGCCTTTGTTTATGCACTGAACTACGGCTTCGTTGTCGTTGTAGCTCTCCATTCGTTTCCCCACAGGAAGGCTGCTACTACGAGAGGATAGAGCTCGAAAAGAGCTGAGGACTGGGTCGAGTCCTGCATCTGGGGGGGCCATGTGGACGCGAACCAACGGCATTGGTAGAAACCTCCGAAACCGATTGAGTGAGCTGCGTCTGTAAACAGCTCTAAGTCGATGGGAGACGAAATTAAATTGTTCTAAAAAAAGAAAGCCCGTTCCATTGTCTAAGGAACAGGATCCATAATTTAAGTTCGTCGCGGTTTGCGTGGGTTAGGGGGATGAGGTCCTCGAGCGCGTGAACTGATGATGCGAGTGTTAGGAATTGCGCGATGAATGGGCGACCTTGGGGAATAATGCGCATGGCGAAATTTAAATGCCCGAGCAGGGAAAGAAGTTTGCGTTTAGAACAACAAGGGCTGTCGAAGAGGGTGGAGGAGATGAGGATTATCCTATCAATCTTTTCCTTTGGCAGGGAGAGCTGAAAATTAGCTGGGTCGAGGTTGATGCCAAGGAACTCTATGGTTGTGGCGGGACCCATGGTTTTTTCCTGAGCGATGGGAATCCCGAGCTCGGAAAAAAAACTTTTTTGGACGGTGAGGATATGGGCGGCTGGGATCGCCTTGGGCGATGAAATGACCAGGAAGTCATGTAAAAGATGGATAATATGTGGGATTGCGTAATTGTTGGAAAGAATCCAGCAAACGGCTTCGGATAGCATATCGAAAATTGTGGGGCTGCTTTTGCATCCGAAGGTTAACCGGACAGCGAAATAGTATTTCTCGAGCCATCGTATCCCGAACAGGTGCCAAAAGTCCGGATGGATAGGCATCACTTTGAAAACAGAAGTGATGTCTATTTTTGCTAGCCAGGCTCCTCGGCCCGCGATTTTAATCAGTTCGACTGCCTGATCTATGTCTTGGTATTTGAGTGAAAATTCTTCGAGGGTTATCAAACTATTGATGCTCAGGACTGTGGATTTATGCGGAGATGACAGGTCTACTATTAAGCGTTTCTTACCTGAAAATTTTCTAGTAGCCACTCCTATTGGGCTGACTCTGAACATTTTGAAGGGGGGGTATTGAAGGGCCCGTTCATAAAGCCTGACAGGACTTTGATAAGGTTAACTACTATGTCGGGCTCTGCAAGGGCGGATTGGAGATTATGACAGACCGTGTTTTGGGAAAGCTCGCAAACGATGCCCGGGTTAAAACAGTGTCTGAGGACAGACAGGAGATAATTTGTAAATTCTTTGTCGGGATGGTGTGCTAGTTCAATGGTCATGCGAAAAATATTGACAGGAGTCGATAGGTAATTTTTAGATTTTTTATTTATGGCTTTAAACACGGGGCAAACTATGCGTGCGTGAGCACCACCACAGAACTTGCAGGAGTGTAGATAGCGGCAGTGCTGTCTGATGCATTTCCCACTAAGCGATGCATAGCTGTGAGCTTTCTGCTCCTGGTTGGGCTAGGCGTGAGTTTGCTGTGGTTGCTGATCTTGGGACGTAGCTGGTGGATTTTGCCGGGGGAGTATCAGAGTGTTGGGTTGCGTCCGGGCTGTGCAAGTCTGAGTCGATCGCTCCCAAATAAGGGCACTGGTTCCACTGAGCAATTCGGATAGCGCATTTAGTGGAAAAAAGCTTGTGGTAGGTGTAAAAGTGCCCCCCTCCGTAGGACAACGCGAGTTCGGCTATTATTGACAAATAGTCGTTGAGTTCACGTCGCCTGTGGGGGAAGGCTGAGGAGCTCAGGAGGGCCATAAAGTCAGCCTGAAAAAACTGCAGTTCATAAAACAACAGATTACATTTCTGGGGCATGTCATAACACCAAATAGCAAATAACTGTCTGAAAAAAAGGGTTAAAGTTGTAAAAGAAGTACCAAAACCACTCACAAAGAAACAAATGCTTTCATTTTTGGGGATGTGTTCCTATTGTAGAACATTTATTCCAAACTAGAAAAAAAAGTTTGTTGAGACAAACTTTAAGTTGGCTTGAGAAAGCCTGACCAGAAAGTTTGAAGAAGTTAGAAGTTTATAGTTTAAAGTTAGATTGATAGATTAGTTGAAAGAAAGAAAGACATGTTCGTTAGAAAGAATGACAGATAGATTAGTTAGAAATAATGATATAGATTAGTTCAAAAGAAAAAATGATAGATTAGTTTGACAGAAAGAATGCATGCGACTAACATGTTTCTAGCATGACTAGCATGCAACTAGCATGTTGCTAGCATGATTAGCATGTTTGTTAGCATGTTTCTAGCATGCGACTAGCATGTTGCTAACATGATTTTAGCATGATTAGCATGATGCTAGCATGTTTCTAACATGATGCTAGCATGTTTCTAGCATGAGACTAGAATGTTGCTAACATGATTTTAGCAATGATTAGCATGATGCTAGCATGTTTCTAACATGATGCTAGCATTTTTCTAGCATGATTAGCATGCGAATAGCATGTTTATAGCATGATTAACATGTTGGTAGCATATTTCTAGCATTATTAGCATGTTGCTAGCATGTCGCTAGCATGTTTCTAGCATGATTAACATGTTGTTAGCATGTTGCTAGCATGATTCTAGCATGCGACTAGCATGTTGCTAGCATGATTAGCATGTTGTTAACATGTTTCTAGCATGACTAGCATGCAAATAGCATGTTGATAGCATGATGATCTTGTTGGTAACATGTTTCTAGCAAGCGACTAACATGTTGTTATCGTTATTTTAGCATTATTAGCATGATGCTAGCATGTTTCTAGCATGATTAACATTCGACTAGCATGTTTCAAGCATGATTAGCATGTTAATAACATGTTTCTAGAATGATTAGATGTTGCTAGCATTTCGCTAGCTTGTTTGTAGCATTATTAACATGTTGCTAGCATTTTGTTAACATGTTTCTAGCATGATCAGCATTCGACTAGCATGTTGCTAACATGATTACCATGTTGCTATCATGTCGCTATCATGTTTCTAGCATGATTAACATGCAATTATCATGTTGCTAGCATGATTTTACCATGATTAGCATTGTTGCTAGCATATTTCTAGCATGATTAGCATTTTGCTAGCATGTCGCTAGCATGTTTCTAGCATGATTAGCATGTTGCTAGCATGACTAGCATGCAACTAGCATGTTGCTAGCATGATTAACATGTTGTTAGAATGTTTCTAACATGATTAGCATGGGACTAGCATGTTGCTAGCATGATTTTACCATGATTAGCATGTTGCTAGCATGTTTCTAACATTATTATCATGTTGCTAGCATGTCGTTAACATGTTGCTAGCAATATTAGCATATTTCTAGCATGATTAGCATGTTTCTAGCATGTTGCTAGCATGATTTTAACATGATTAGCATTGTTGCTAGCATATTTCTAGCATGATTAGCATATTGCTAGCATGTCGCTAGCATGTTTCTAGCATGATTAACATGTTGTTAGCTTGACTAGCATGCGACTAGCATGTTTGCTAGCATGATTAACATGTTGTTAACATGTTTCTAACATGATTAACATGGGACTAGCATGTTGCTAGCATGATTTTAACATGATTAACATGTTGCTAACATGTTTCTAGCATGATTAACATATTGCTAACATGTTGCTAGCATGTTTCTACCATGGTTAGCATTTTTCTAGCATGACTAGCATGCGACTAGCATGTTGCTAACATGATTAGCATGTTGTTAACATGTTTCTAACATGATTATCATGGGACTAGCATGTTGCTAGCATTATTTTACCATGATTAGCATGTTGCTAGCATGTTTCTAGCATGATTAACATGCAATTATCATGTTGCTAGCATGATTTTACCATGATTAGCATTGTTGCTAGCATATTTCTAGCATGATTAGCATTTTGCTAGCATGTCGCTAGCATGTTTCTAGCATGATTAGCATGTTGCTAGCATGACTAGCATGCAACTAGCATGTTGCTAGCATGATTAACATGTTGTTAGAATGTTTCTAACATGATTAGCATGGGACTAGCATGTTGCTAGCATGATTTTACCATGATTAGCATGTTGCTAGCATGTTTCTAACATTATTATCATATTGCTAGCATGTCGTTAACATGTTGCTAGCAATATTAGCATATTTCTAGCATGATTAGCATGTTTCTAGCATGTTGCTAGCATGATTTTAACATGATTAGCATTGTTGCTAGCATATTTCTAGCATGATTAGCATATTGCTAGCATGTCGCTAGCATGTTTCTAGCATGATTAACATGTTGTTAGCTTGACTAGCATGCGACTAGCATGTTTGCTAGCATGATTAACATGTTGTTAACATGTTTCTAACATGATTAACATGGGACTAGCATGTTGCTAGCATGATTTTAACATGATTAACATGTTGCTAACATGTTTCTAGCATGATTAACATATTGCTAACATGTTGCTAGCATGTTTCTACCATGGTTAGCATTTTTCTAGCATGACTAGCATGCGACTAGCATGTTGCTAACATGATTAGCATGTTGTTAACATGTTTCTAACATGATTATCATGGGACTAGCATGTTGCTAGCATTATTTTACCATGATTAGCATGTTGCTAGCATGTTTCTAGCATTATTATCATATTGCTAGCATGTCGCTAGCATGTTTCTAGCATGATTATCATGTTTCTAGCATTACTAGTATGCGACTAGCATGTTGCTACCATGATTAGCATGTTGCTAGGATGTTTCTAGCATGACTAGCATGTTAGTAGCAAGATTTTAGCATGTTTAACATGTTGCTAGCATGTTTCTAGCATGACTAGCATGCGACTAGCATTTTTCTAGCATGATTTACCACAGTTTACCATGATTTACCATAGTTTACCATGATTTACTATAGTATACCACAATTTACCATGTTCAAGTATGATTTACTGATTCTAGCATGATTTACCATAGTTTACCATGATTTACCATAGTTTACCATGATTTACTATAGTATACCACGATTTGCCATGTTCAAGTATAATTTACTGATTCTAGCATGATTTACCATAGTTTAGCATGATTTACCATAGTTTACCCTAATTTACCATGATTTACCATAGTTTACCATGATTTACCACGATATACCATAGTTTACCATGATTTACTATAGTATACCACGATTTACCATGTTCAAGTATGATTTACTGATTCTAGCATGATTTACCATAGTTTACCATGATTTACCATATTTTACCATTATTTACCACGATTTACCATAGTTTACCATGATTTACTATAGTATACCACAATTTACCATGTTCAAGTATGATTTACTGATTCTAGCATGATTTATCATAGTTTACCATGATTTACCATAGTTTACCATGATCAGTGTTGGGCATAGTTACTTTGGAAAGTAGTTAGTTAGGTTACAACGTTACCATCAATTAAAAGTAATCAGTTATGATACAGCGTTACCTATTCATAAAAGTAACGCGTTAGAGTACTCATGCGTTACCAAAAATTAAAAGCCGTTTGCAGTGGCTCACACATGACAGACACAGCCCCGACTCCCGACAATGAATAACGTCAGTCATCCGACTAAATTAACACTGCAGGATAACAATAACAGGAAAGACAGTCAGCAATAGGCTATTCCACACTGTAAAAAAGAATTTGTTGAGTCAACTAAAAATATTTTGTTACCCCGCTGTCTAAAAATGTTTTGTCATCTTGACAAAAAAAATCTTGTTGAAACAACTTCAAATTAGAGTGGAGTTAGTCCAGGTTACAAATTTCTTTAAGTTGACTTGACTATTATTTTCTAGTCCAGTCAACTAAATCATGTTGTGTCAACAGGGATTTTTTTTTTTTACTTCGATCAATAATCATAAACAAATGTTACCTCACTGCCTAAAATGTTTAAATAAAGATGACAAAACACTTTTTTAATGTAATTTATTTAATGATAGAGACAACACTTTGATTCACATTTAAATTGAACAAGCAGTTTGCTGTAAACACATCAACTGATAATTGATAAACAAAACAAAAAATACAAAATACAAACACGTCTAAAGATCGGAACCGACACTTGAAAGTGTGATGTATAATAAATAACATTGGCATGGGATTGAGAAACAAATAGTTGCATTTCAATTCATCAGATCAAAACCACAGGGATTGTTTTTAATTTCATAACTCAATATGAAAATCAGAAGGTTCAACTCTGATTATTAACCCCGCACAAGTTCACATGCACTCCCCCCACCATAATGCAAGTCACAGTCAAAATGAGAAACCAAGATATATGTATATAATATCACAATTAGTTACAAAAAATGAGTGTACTGTATTTCTGTATAATAAGATATAAATGGAATGAATGCACATGGGAGCACAAAGATCTAAACAGTCAGATTCTAAATTTCGTAGCACATGACCAGACAGAAGTGTTAACATCAGAAGGATCTTGAAAGTTTCCAAACTCGTCCCCCATCATAATGCTACATACTGAAAATGTGTACATGCTGTTTAAGAAAATGAGAGGGGAAACAACATTTGTTTACATGAGAACATGCATATTCCAAGTCATGACATGATAAACTTTAATGTACATTCTAAAATGTAGTGAAATTCACAAAAGAACCTTTCCTTATAAAAACAAAAACAAAAAAAAAAACACTACTTTTTAAGAAAGAGTGCTGTGGAGCCGATGGACACATCATGAACACTGAAAAGTGAAGGTGACATGACATACATTTGTGCTCTTCATTTAAAGGAACACTCCACCGTTTTTTGAAATAGGGCTTATTCACATTATTTCCTACATTTAGATAGGTGGGCAAATGCATTTTTGTGTCAGTGCATGCATTGTTTTAGTTTGACTGGGTCGGCGTTAGCTTAGCTTAGCACAATGAATGGAATCCTTTGTTGCCAGCTAGCATGGCCTGAGTAAAAGTGATCAAAAAAATAAAAAAACCCACCTAATTACTTCTTGTGGACTGCGTATTCACAACGAGTACAAATAGCGATCCAGATTAACACTAGGCGATTTCCTAGGCAGATATTGGCTTGGGACTATATTATGGGGAAGCACAGGCGAAGCACTGCTGCTTAGGCTAAGCACTGCTACTTCGGCACAGAGATATCACGCAACACATGAAATCCCACGACTTCCGTCAACATACCGGCGTGAATAGTAGCTGCCTGGCTATTTTCCTTACAGTACACGAATGACGATGAACATGGCTGATTTTGAGAGAGACGAAGAGGGTGACTTCTCAGACAGTCAAGAACCAGAACCATACCTATTTGAACCAGAGTTTACAGAAGACGAGCTGCGTGCTTTGGAAATAGAACGACAGTAGGAGACTGCGGTCAAGCCAGCCGCACTTCAGAAAAACACCGTCAAGCCAGCCGCGAGTGAAATTTATATGCGCGTGTATTAGTTGCGATCGCTCAACAGCCTGAGGACGTGAGGATGAGAGCCAACATGAACTGGTGGTGTGAATGTGGGGGAATATGCCAATCTATGCCGACGGAAATAGAGTGTCTTTGCTGTAGAGAGTGGGACATGTTTTTGCCATTGATGACCAGGCTCAACACGTCAGATCAAGATGAGTGTGCCCGAAGTTGTGTCACATCTACAGAGGATTTCACGGCGCTGATCCATTCTGCAGTACTCGATTTTTTTTTCCGGTGTGACAAAGTGAACTGGAAAAAACGCCCCACGCCGAATGGACCAAATGGACAGCTGTCCACAGAGTAAGTGATTATTTTAATCATGACGCATGTATAGATCGACCCATATTATACCTGTATTCACATAGAGTTGATGTTTTCATGTGTTGCGTGATATCTCTGCGCCGAAGTAGCAGTGCTTTCTTCTGTGCTTCCCCATAATATAGTCCCAAGTCAATATCTGCCTAGGAAATCGCCTAGTGTTAATCTGGATCGCTATTTGTACTCGTTGTGAATACGCAGGCCACAAGAAGTAATTAGGTGGGTTTTTTTTTATTTTTTTGATCACTTTTACTCAGGCCATGCTAGCTGGCAACAAAGGATTCCATTCATTGTGCTAAGCTAAGCTAACGCCGACCCAGTCAAACTAAAACAATGTATGCACTGACACAAAAATGCATTTGCCCACCTATCTAAATGTAGGAAATAATGTGAATAAGCCCTATTTCAAAAAACGGTGGAGTGTTCCTTTAACCCATCCAAAGTGCACACACACAGAAGTGAACACACACCGTGAACACACACCCAGAGCAGTGGGCAGCCATTTATGCTGCAGCGCCCGGGGAGAAGTTGTGCCTTGCTCAAGGACACCTTATTTGTGGTGTTGAGGGTGGAGAGAGAACTGTACATGCACTCCCCTTCACCTACAGTTCCTGCCGCGGTAGCGAGCACATGGTGGGAGCAGCTGATCTTCACAAGTTTTTGCAGAGCCTCAATGGTGTATTTAATGCACTGGAGGTAGTGGATGTTCACTGCATACAGACCCATTAGGAGTCCAAATGCCTTGGGGACATGGGAGATGTCAGTGATGACAGGATGTCCAAATGAGATCAATGTTAGTTATTCCTTGGGAAGCACATCACATTGCTGTTCTTCAGTTACAATCAGAATGCCCTCTTCAATTTCTTTCTCAACATCCTTAATGTCACCGGATGGCTGGGAAAATAAAAAAAATATTACATTACTTAATAAATTTATAACAAATGAACACACATATGTACATACACTATTAAAGTTGTGTGTTTTTTTTAAAGCACAGCTACCAATAAATGCAAATTGTAATTCACCTTCAAGTGGAAGATATTTTGAAAAATTTAACCCGAAATGAAAGTCAACTGTAAATGGTGCTCCTCAACGGTTTCGTTTAGAAACATTCAAAATAACTTCCTGTATTAAACTGTTAAAAGCCTGTACAAATTTCTTTGTTCTGCTGAACACAAAGAAAAAAAAATCCCATGGGAAGATAAGTGTAAAATACACCCCCAGAACCAACTATGCTAAAAATGGGGGGAAATTATTTTATTCACTGGTATTCAACATGATTTCTGAATGACATAAAATGTTACAAACCAATACAACACATTCAGGTTTTTTTTCTTAATCCAATTCTAAGTGTCTAATCTGTCACACCATTTATACAATGATCAGAAAATATACTGGTGTAAATAGGTATTCCTTTTAAATAATAGTCTGTTGCACTGCATGTTCAGAGTAAAGCATGTCTCTTAAAGGCTTGGTTAACCCATGTATGTTTTACTCACCCTCATGGCATCGTAAGTGTGTATGACTTTCTTCTTTCAGACAAATCCAGTCGGATTATATAAAAAAATATTTATGGCAATAGGTGGGTGTTTTTTTCAACAGTCCAAAAGTAGTCAAATAATGTGCATCAATTCATAATAAAAAGTACCTCACATGGCTCTGAGAGGGGAATAAGGTCCTCCTGTAGTGAATCCATGTGTTTTTGTAAAAAAAAATATACATATTTAAAATGTTATTCAAAACATATTTAAACACTTTTCTCTCACTTTCGTGAGAGCCATTCCGGGTGGATGAAAATAGGACATAGGGGTCATGCATGCACCGATGATAAGTGACGAACACGGAAGAGCGGAGGAGAGACAACAATACACCAATCACGAAGTAAAATCACAAAATTAGGCTTGCACGTATGATAGTCAGTGGAAGAGAAAAAAAGTGTTTACAACTTTTTAAATATGGATATATTTCTTACAAAAAGCGCATCGATTTGCTACAGGAAGCCTTTATTCACCCCCCAGAGCCATGTGAGACACGTTTTATTGATGGATGGGTGCATTTTATTTGACTATTTTTGGACTGCTGAGAAAAAAACACACCTGTCTGCTGCCATTAAATAACTTGGAAGAGCCAGGACAATTTTTAATTCAACTCAGATCAGATTCGTCTGAAAGAAGAAAATCATATACACATAGGGTGCCTTGAGAATGAGTAAAACATGGCCTAATTTTAATTTCTTGGTGAAATAATCCTTTAAGCAAAGTTGCTAATGGCCAATATGCTAGCACTGAACATTTTTCAGGATTCAAAACAGTATTCAGCAAAATAATAAAGAATGTCTATGTCCATAAACAGGGTTTCTGGTGGTTTTATGAAGATACATTCAACACTTTATAAAGACATTTTAAATACCAATTATAGAAAATTCAAGGAATAAAACTGAAGGGAAAATAATGTCAAATTATGTTCTCTAAATTTTGAAGCTGTTTTCCAATGCAAATATCTACATTTTCGTAAAGGGTTCACCCAAAAAGAAAAAGAAAGAAAATTGTAATTTACTAAACCTCAAGTTGTTTTAAACCTGAATTAGTTTATTTCTGTTAGTCCCAGTCCCAGATAGTCTAACACAGTACACAACCCCACAACGTGTTACAACCCCAGATCATCCAGATTTCTTCTTCTTCTACAGACTGATGGTGCTCAGATTGGTCATCCACAAGCGTGATCCCAGCAGTCATGTCCTTGATGAATTCCTGCGCAGAGCCTGTGTGCTTTAATAAAAATCAAAGGGATGCATTAAAGAGGGCCTTACAATCGTAAAGCATATAGACTCCAATAGATGTGCATTTATAATTAAATAAATTTACTTACAACTTTGTCCAAGCTCTACAATGTAAATGCCATTTGCATTATGTCTGCATAGCATTTTGATGGATAACTGCAAAAGGACTCGCTGCGGTCCATCCACAGGATTATTGAATTCTGCGCTGAATCTTCAGTCATTCCAAAATATCATAAACATGAAAAATACAAAAACATGTTAAAACGCTGTAAAATAAAAAACATACATATATAAATAAATCTTTACAGAGAAAGTCAAATGTATTGACAAGTTTGTATTAAATGCCAAAAACAAACTATACCATTCAGACGATGCTTTTAAATGACACAACACAGAATTATAACACAATAAAAAGAAATTTAACACATTTGTGTCGATCGTTATTGTATCTCTATTTATACAAGATTTATGCTATTATTACTTTGAACGTATGCAGTTTACTTATGACCGTCTATTCACCACAGACTGTATAAAAACACATATTCACGCAGCATTACACTGGGTTCTAGGTTCTAGAAACCGAACGTTACTTCAGAAAACTGAGTTGTAACGCTACCTTCATAACTTCATCCAGGGGCGTAGCACCAAATTTTGGGCCCTGGGTATAAACCATCTTGCTGGGCCCCCTTACCAAATACCATAGTGATACCAATGGGTGGGATATTTTGAAGAAAGTCGGTAACCAAACGACTGATGGACCCCATTGACTTCCATAGTAGGAAAAAAATACTATGGAAGTCAATGAGGACCAGCAACTGTTTAATTGCCAACCTTCTTTAAATTATCTTTTTTTGTGTTTAGCAGGAGAAAGGAAACCATACAGGTTTGGAACAACTTGAGGGAGAGTAAATGATTACAGAATTTTAATTTTTGGGTGAACTGCCCCTTTAAAGTTTAAATGTGTACAATAACAATGTACCCATTTAGCTTATTTCCTCTTAACACTTAATTACTAATTACTAAGTGTTAAAACAGGCAATTCCCCTAAAAGCTCACCTTGTCTCACTGTCACATAAACCTCACTGTCACTGTTTTCACCTGGCCATGATGAGGGGCCTGCTGCTGCAGGGTCTGAAACTGAAATATATGGCTTCAAATGGTTGCTAAAATATCCTTTATTGTCATAATACCTTTTTAAAGTGTAGGCTAAGTACAAGTTAATTGCTGATTATTTGTCTGTTTAAAATAAATGCAGACTATAGAATCACAGGGAACACTAACCACCAAACTAGACATTCAGTCTTTACGTTTTAAAATAAGTAATTTTCAATCTTTAAGATGTGCATTAAACTGATAACAATCCTGGGCGTGCGCGAGCTAATTTGCATAACAATGCGGTAAAATAGGCGCTAACGATCTGTGTTTTCGCGGGTGTTAGATTTTGACAATGGAGGGAAATACAGTGTTTTCATGTAAACTTCTGACTCTGGGGAGAACTCCTCCAAGAGTAGATATTTATGTTAAAACAATGTCAATGCTTGATTATGCATTTGGAGCTCACCTTTCTTTTCAAAAAAACTGGGTGAGCAACTGCTTGCCCTCATTTGCTTTCTCTCTTTAATCTTCGTTTCTTTTCGTTTTTGAGCCCCTGATTTTCCTTTCTTAAGGAAAGACATGACTCTTCCCCTGTCTTCCTAGTTCATATCACAGCTAACTCCAGCTCCTGTCTTATTTTACTGTCTATGCTCCTGTCTCATTAACTGATTCACCGCTGGTCCGCAGCTGAAGCACCTGAACTGCGGGTCGTACCATTTACATTGATTCGAGAGGGGTGGTGGGGCCCTGCACAGAATGAAAATGACTTTGTTATACCAAACCAGTGCCTAACTACAAGTTTAGTTTTGCACAGGAACTTTTTTATTTGTACATAAATGCTATACAAATGTTAGTGCATGTATATGTATGTATATAAAACTGACTTTTAAGGGCCCCCCCCCTACCTCGGGCCATGGGTACTCGGTACCCTTTACCCCCCCAATTCCCGCTGTTCTTAATCCATACAGTGATCCGCGTTGAGCTCTCGCTCTCTGTTTGAACGGTCTCTAACGCAGCCCTGGGCTCAAATAATACATACAAACTGTATTTTTATCGTTCTCCACAAAAGTTCAGCTCCGCTGTCCCGCATGGGAGAATATCTGCTTTAATATTTATAAGGAAAATACTGTGGAACCACCTGTATTTTGAGGCTTCAGAGTGCCGCATACAGTAACTTACATACAGAATATACGACTCTTTAAACCATACTTACTCTTCTGAGACAACAAATGTAATTTTACACATTAAGCCAATAAATACGAATATTTTACTTACCAAAGTTGTATTCTAGTAAAATGTCCAAACTTTGAGGAGAAACTGACTAGAATGGCTGACGACCTTCTTCTGTCTTCAACAGCCTTCACAAGAATTACCAGATCTCGCGATAAGTGATGTTGTGAACTTTTTTTTAAGTTATGAGGACAAATAACCTAGTTCAGTCAACTTTCAAGTTGAGAAACTGAAAACTTAACATTTTTAGTTGAATGAACAAATTCAGTTGTGTCAACATAAAAAAATTTATTGAAACAACTAAACTGCTAAATAATTTTTTACAGTGCACATGGTGTTTTATATAACATATTATTAATCAAAATTTGCACCTACCCAGCCTGGGTAGCCTAGGCTACTGTATATTATGAGCACCACAAGATAACTCCTGATTTTTCTTTAACTTTAAATAATGCAGTTATCAAAGTACAAGTATGATTACTTGTAAACACAACCTTAAACAGGCTTGCAGATTTAAATCCATTTAGAAATGATGAACAACCAGCCAGCCAACGATCTAACATAAATTAACAGCTGCCTGTCAAACAAAAATGATAACAAACTGAATTAAATCCTTCACTGCCACACAGGCAAATGACAAATCGCTTAATAGCCGAACTTATTATTAAAGTGTCACTCAGTCACAAGCCTAAATTCGCTTTAACACAGTCCTCTTACATTTACTCTTCAAAGTAGTGATTAAAACGTAGCGTTAAATTTGAGGTAGAATTTTTGGCGGTCGACAGAAGCTTTTCACCAACGCAGAGTGTGCATTTTACCGTTATGTTCTTTTCTTTTTCGTTGACAAATTGAAAATAATGTGCGTACTTCCATAAACCAAACGCTGTCCTCTCTGCCATCTTGCCGGGAGTTCGAAAAAAAAAACCCACACACACACACAGGGTCAGGCACAGGGCACAGACGTATCACAGCCATTGACTTTACGATCACAGAGCTTCGGCTCCGCTGATACATCCGCAGGTGGCACAGTAGACCTAGGCCTACTGTCTGACAAAAAGCAGGCTGCAGTCGGGATTTTCCTTTCCTTAAAATAAGTGATTACTTTTTAAAAAAAATAACGAAGTTACTGATTACTTACGCACGAAACTAACGCGTTAAGTTACACATTTCAGGAAAAAAAGTAATTAGAGTACTCTAACGCGTTACTTTGTAGCTTGAATGGTCTAGGAGGAGTAGGTGTCCAAAAATTTTCCGGCCAGAAAAATAAGAAGAAGAAGTTTAAATAGGATTTCAGTAAGTTGGCTTTCTCAAGCCAACTTAATTATGTGATTCTTGAGCAGCCTCTGAGAGCCCTAACAACAGGGAAGTCATGTGACAAAATTGAGTGGACAGAGAAAGCGGAAGAGGCATTTCTGAACATGAAAGTTCAGCTGTCTGCTGCGCTAACTCTGGGTTTTCCGGTACCAACAAAACTTTTTGTTCAGATGGTAGATGAGAAAAATGAGTTTATGACTTCTGTATTGTTGCAACATCATGGAGACAAATTGAGAACTGTGGCATATTTTTCCAGCAAATTAGACCCAGTCGCAGTAGGCCTGCCACACTGTCTGAGGTCGGGGGCAGCTGCTGAACAGGCGTCTAGAGAATTTGTAGGTTACTCCGACTTGGCACTGATGGTGCCTTACGCAGTGTCCATGATTTTGCAGGAACAGAAAACTTATCACACTTATCAACAGCTCGTTGGTTAAGATATCACACTATTTTGATGTTATAGCCTCTGGGTCACTGTCATAAAATTATTCAGCACAAGCAGCTGAGCTTGTGGCATTAACAGAAGCATGCAAACTGACACACAATTGTGTAACAATTTACACTGATTCACGCTATGCATTTGGGGTCACTCATGATTTTGGTGCGCTGTAGAAACACAGAAAAAGTCAGATGGGTGACTAATATTAAATGCACCCCTTGTGGCAGATTTGCTAGATGCTTTTTTACTGCCGAAAAAGCAGACGCAGCAGCGAAGGTTGCGGAATCTCAGCAGACAAAAGCACGAGAGTGTACTTTGTTATCTGAAAATTACCCTGACATTTCTTCATCTTTACAGGACATGCAGACATTTGCCTCGGGGCAAGAAAGAGATAAATGGAAGCAGCGTGGGTGTAAGGAGTTGAATGGAGTACGAATAAGCAGAAATGGCAAGCCTTGTTTACCTAAACACTTTTTTCCTCACTATGCTAAGTGGATGCATGGGAAAGACCACTCATCAAAAGGGGGAATGATTATGCAAATGAAAGAATTGTGGTTTACAAAGGGGTTCACAATTTAAAAATTTTTCACAATTTAATAAAAAGCTTTTGTAAAAGTTGTGTTATTTGTAACACACATAATGATGCAAGAGGCATAAAATGTCTCAGGTATCCCAGCCAGCCCCAACAGGGCTTTTTGAATCTCTACAAATGGACTTCATTGAACTGTCCCCATATGAAGGAAAGAAATATTGTTTGGTATCTGTGGACATGTGGTCCAAATGGGTAGAGGTTTTCCCAATGTCCAAACAAGATGCAGCAGTAGTAAAAGCTCTGCTGACTGAAAAAGTCCCGAGATGGGAATTCCACAAAAAATCAGTTCATACAATGGAACACATATTGTTAATGAGGCAAGCGGGTAAGTTTCTGGGAATTGATATGAGAAAGCATTGCAGTTACCAAGCAGCTTCCGGCGGAAGCATGTAACGTGAGAAAGATACAAAAAAAGTGTTGAGTGTTGTGAGGAAACTGGACTCACATGGGTTAAGGCGCTCCCGATCATTCTCATGTACATGAGAATGAGAAAGCGATCCAGAGTAAACCTGAGCCCTTTTGAAATTATCTTTGGTAACCCACCATTCATGGGAATGGAAGGGGGTAAACAACAGCTGCCATCTACAGAGGTGTGTGAGCATGCAATGTTGAGTTATTGCAAGGAAATGTCCCCTCTGTTCTCTAATGTCTGTGCGCAGGTAAAAGCCGCTCAGGGGAAGGAGGCTGAAACCCTGTTGCATGACCTGAGTCCAGAGGAAAAAGAGCTGGAAAGCAAAAAGTGACTGGGACCGTTCCATGTGCTTCTTTAAAGTGACGTGACATTTAGCCAAGTATGGTGACCCATACTCAGAATTCGTGCTCTGCATTTAACCCATCCAAAGTGCACACAGTGAACACACACCCAGAGCAGTGGGCAGCCATTTATGCTGCGGCGCCTGGGGAGAAGTTGGGGGTTCGATGCCTTGCTCAAGGGCACCTAAGTCATGGTATTTAAGGTGGAGAGAGAACTGTACATGCACTACCCCCACCCACAATTCCTGCCGACCCAAGACTTGAACTCACAACCCTTCGACTGCAAGTCCAACTCTCTAACCATTAGGCCACGACTTCCGACTTCTGACCACTCACAAGGCTGTGAAGGTAGCAGAGAGAGCAACGTGGATCCACGCCAGCCACTGCAGAAAGGTCCCACCCGTATCTCAGGAAGAGGAGCGGAGGGAGTAAAAATCGGACACACACATCAACAAAGGCCAGAATCCAGCATAAACATCAAGCAACCTTATCAGCGGGAAAGCAAGGTCAAGACTGAAAAACAGCATCGAAGTAGTCTGCGCACAAGTGAAAAGATAAATATCAGCATCATAGTTGGGTACATCATGTTGTTTTCATATTCCAGACTACAGCGACAATGTTACCAATATCATCACCCACATGAGAATGGCCGTAAAAGAGCCTGAGCGCGCACACAATGTATGGGCAGAATGGCTGACAGGAATGTGGGGAGGATGGGGATATTGGCTGTGCAACACTGTATTACCGATTGTAGCGGTAGGATTTTTGCTGCTATTATGTTTACCATGTATTTTTCAGTTCAGTTCTTGTATTTTCTAGCTACTTTCACAAACTTAAGAGAGTGATCAGTTATGCGAAAAATCAGAGATGAAGAGTATAAATGTGATGTTATGCCTTAAGTTTGCTTTATTTTGAATTATGTTTGTATTATTAAGTGTGAATGTTAGATTTTTTTAAAATTGTGTTTTGTAATCTCTGAGGTGACTTATGTCAGGAATGCAATAACAGTGTTTATTCATTTAGCCCGGCTTCCACAGAACATATAATGTTAAGTGTGTAGTGAAAGTATAATCAGTAGTAATTAAATGTTATGTTTTAGTGATCAATGAATGATAAAAAGGAGGAAATTGTGGTCGAAAAAATTATTTACATTGCTTCTGCATGACCATATATGCATGTGTTTTGTTAGAATTTCTATGTGGACACCGTGAGATGGGTTTAGGGCCTAAGAGTAATGGGCAGCTGGTGGTTCACGGAGCCGTGTGGGTGCAGAAGGGCGGCACCTAGGGAGAAACAGATGTCTGAGAATTACCTGAGATGTATCCCGTGTGTGTGTGTGTGCACGCTCTCTCTCTCTCTCTCTGTCTTTTGTGTTTCTAACACTCTGATTGATAGGCAGTTTCAAATTGCCCACAGCTATTTGTCAGTTAGAGGATTTTTTTTTTTCACAGCATTTTTGACATTTTAAGACCACGTTTGGTCCACCTGACAGCTGTATTGTGCCTATCTAAAAATTTTTACACAATTATCTAGTTTTGTTTATTTTTCCATGAGCAACAGTTACTGTAAGAAACTCTGACATACCATAATGGCCGTCATGTTTTATATCTCGTTTTAAAGTAATTTTGCGCACATGGAAACCAGATACAACAAAATGATAATGACCTAAACACTACAAGACCTTCCTCCAACTCTGGCACAGCTCTAGTGTGGAGATAGGTCTTGCTATGCAAGACTACGTTAACAGTTACATAATTTTATCACCTCGTCCCCACTCTGGAACAACAGATTCTTGATGCACTGCACTACTCTACAAAGTATTGTAAAACAGTAAATGTTACAATCATGACAATCAATTCATTGTGTATTATACTTACTAATTCTCCTTCAACTTCCCTCTCTTTATTTATTTGTTTTTCACAGTGGAAAGATCTGGCCTCCATCCTGGCAGCCAGCCTGATTCCCATCCCGTGCAGCCTGCAAATATGCAACATACATTGCAAACATAATTTTTTTCCTTGGTCTTGTTAAGTGTTTTTTCTTTACATATTTTTTGTTGTCCACTTGTATTGTTCCATAACATTGTCATGTTACATCAGTTAAGCAGTTTGTAATGTAATTTGAACTTTAATATTCTTCATGTTTTGTCTTCAAGCTTGTTACAATCTCTTTTATGTGTATGGATTCAATAAAGGGCAACAGTCAACAAAACTTAACATTTCTTAAACTTGAAGGACCCCTATATTGATTGTTTTGTGGCCAACAGACCATGGAAAAGTTTCAGTTGATCATATTTTGACTCAGACAAGCTAAACTAACAACTTAGTAACAACTGATCCTTTCACAACAGCCATAATGTTCAGTCCACTGATGACACACACAGTTGGAGTGCTTTACTGGGGGACATAGCTCAATATCAAAGAGGACACGGTTTAATTTTAAGATTTCATATTAAATAACCTCCGCCACAAATTAAACTAAATGAGCAACTTCCCATTTTATTCACAGGCTTCGAAATAGCAGTCTTTCAACCTCTTGTGCTAAATTACAGTACCGTAATTAACTATGAAAACATGCCATATCCTAATTTGCATAACATACTGTTTGGACTAACCCTCTGTAGCAGTTACCTTGAAGCTGATTGTGTATTGACAATGTAAAATAGCTATTTAAAGTTTTGATGGGAATGAAAATGTACATTTCACAAACTTCAAATATGGGAATTGACAATCTTTAATAAAAGTTTTTGGTACTACATTTTCTTGTTCATTTACCATTTCTGTTCATATCAAAATAGAGTTTAAGAAAAGTGAATAGCCTATTGAGATTTTGAAAAAGGTAATGTATACCTGTATAACAAGAAAAGGGAAAGGAGATAATATATACATATTTACACATTTAGGAGTAATTTGTAGCCTTACATCAGTAAGTTAAAAACGACGTGAGTATGCACTGTAAATGTTTTAATTTAATATGGGTGTTTTTTAGGTCTGTCCATATATCATTGACCTTGACTACGTAATATACTAGCACCTTAATCCTTACTAACACAATGCAATATTGTGTAAGTAAGCTACTGATAACATTACCAAATCACACAGGAGCAATTTTGAGTCGTGGTGGCCCAACCCAGACAGCAACATAGTGTCGGCCCAGATCCGGCCCACATCTGGCCCGCATGAAATCCATGCGGGCCAGATGTGGGCCGAATCTGGACCGAAACTGCTTGCTGTCAGGGAACAAACATTTTAAAATTCTAATTAATCAATATACAAATCAAATGCCTAAAGTTAGCTTTTTTCAAATAAATGACATAAATTCAGAGTAATATATGTTTCGGCTGTAGTTAAACATTAAGATACTCTCCTGATATGTTTTTCTATGGAAACCCTATTTTGCAAACCAGAAGAACTACTGTGATGCTGATTTCTTTCTTTTCAAGCTCTGAAAATATCTCAAATAAACCAAATTCTTTTCTTTTGCATAACATACAACACCTAAATACAGTGTAAGTACTAGTTTGGTTGTACTAGATATTCAATATATTTTCTGTGCATACAGCTTTTTACGACCCTATTCACAGCCCAACTTTGCAAACAGGAAAAACTACAAATATGATACTAATTAGTATCAAGTGGGATGGCGTGGCTAGAGGGAATTGTAGTTTAAAAATATATGACTCAATTTACTGAAATTGAAATTTGTAAATAATGATGTAAAAGTCTAGTGATGGATTAAAGGGGATGGGAATCACATTTGTGTAATAAAATTGTAAATACCTTACTGTTAAATAGGTGAAATTCAAGTTTGACCATTTTTGACAGCTCCCCTCTTGATGACTCTATCCATATGAGTACAGTCATACAGCTGAGGTCAAGAACTATTCATAACAGTTGGTTTCATGTATGCTGTTTTTAGCTATTTACAACCTTCAGACGGACATATGTTACTCTTCATGTCGAGCCCTTTCCAACAATATATTTGGTTTAGTCCTAAGAAAAAGTTTAAATTTTAACTTCTCATGGACACAGCCTTGGCTCAGGCTTAGTTTCAGTGAGGACTTTGCAGCACCGACCTCAACTTTTATATATTTTTTTAGAAATGTAGTATTATACCGTGCTGGTCATATAATTAGAATATCATCAAAAAGTTGATGGCTTCAAAAAGTGAAACTTGTATATTATATTCATTCATTACACACAGACTGATATATTTCAATTGTTTATTTATTTTAATTTTGATGATTATATCAGTTTCTCATAAAATTAGAATATTACTTAAGTTATAATCATCAAAATTAAAATAAATAAATAAAATGCTTTCTGAATGGAATTAGTGAAATAAATAAACTTTTTGATGATATTCTAATTATATGACCAGCACCTGTATGTATGTACTGCAGCCAAGCAACAAACAGACTATTTGAGTGTTTTGGCACAGTCATAAACTAATGCGCATCAGCATTAGTCTAAAAGGAGCAATTAGGTGTCCAAATAGTACTTTCAAATGATGGCAATGGTGGATTATGTTTTCAGATAATTTACTTTTAATTTTTTTACTTTTAAAGTAAAAGTGCTAATAATTAGCTGGAAAAATACTCTGTTACAAGTAAAAGTCAAAATAATGTTACTTAAGTAAAGGATTAGGGTTAGAGTAGAGTCAGAGTTAAACCTCAACCTTAATCAAGAACCCATAGCCTAAAAGTAACACCTTCACACTGCTTGTTTCGTCAGTCTAAACCTAAAAATGTTTAATATATATATATATATATATATATATATATATATATATATATATATTAAATAATCAAAATTAAAAGATAATCTTCACATTTGTGAAGCTGGAACCATTAAATGTTTTTACATGACATGACTTAAACAATTATCTAAATAGCTGGCAATTAAAGTTCTGTCGATTAACTAATGTACTAGCTATACTTTTCATAAACTGTTGAGTACCTTAATTTATATTCTTCATATTGTTTGTGTGGAAAACTTTGTGAAGTAAATAGTAACTAAAGCAGTTTTCTGAATAGAAAATACAGAAGTAAAAATACCAGTATTTTGTACCTAATTACAGTACTTTTGTAAATGTACTTATTCACGGCCAGGTCCACCACTGAAGGATTTAACTGGCATATTAAGACACAACAGACAATTCCATTAAATGGGTTTATTAAAGTTGTGCATATGCAAGACATTTCTTTATACAGTTTTACAGGATGTAAGTGAAAAATGTTTGGATTTGTCTGTCTGTATTTACATGTAGATATAGAAAACATAAAGTATGCTATAACTACAAATAACTACAAAATAATATGGGTACATGCATATGCATATTGCAAACAAATATAAATCCAAATATATTATGGAAATAAAAAAAAGCATTAGTATTATACTTGTTACAATTACACACAGACTGCCATTGAATCTTCATTACATTTTTCCATGCAAATATGACAATTAATTATTTAAAGCAGCAATAAGCAGTTTTGGTCTGAAACCAGCAAACTCAAATGTTAGAAGAGATAAATAAAACAATGTTTTTCTATTTTTTTTTTCCTTTTATAAAAATACAGACTCTACACAAACTTTCCTGTAGATACTTTGGTACAGCTATTTAAAAACAAAGGCAAGATTTTTTTGTACAAATCTCCAGTTCCTCTGTGTTGTTTGGCAGCAGTCTTTAGGTGTCTTCCTCAGATTCAGGGCTGGTGAACCCATTGTCATCCCACTCCTCAATGTCCTCCTGTATGGAAAGAAAATCACATTCCATAGTGGCTATACTGCTGTATGCTTTAACAGCCTGTTGGTGTTGACTTCTAAGTGAGTGACCCCTCCGACTGAGGACACTGTTGAGCCCATGTGTAGCGTCCTCTGTCAGGTCACTGAAACCTGTAGAGGAATTGTGGAAAAGAATAGAAAGAGAAATATGAGACATAAAACAATACATGACATTTGTAACTATTTTTGCTTTTTACAATGCTGAATTTGCAACTCCAACATTATTTTTTAGTCATTATATTTACAACTTTAACATTGTGCACACTGGTGCCAAATAGCTGGTCAGCTTAGTGTCTGATCACAACTCAATGTATAGAGCTCCCTGGAGATATATATGTATATCTTTATTATCTTTATTTATATATCTATTTATTATAAATTAATTCATGACACTAAAATCTAAAGATACTGTACATACTGCTGGTTTTGATGCGCTCCAAAGTCTGTCCTCTAAGTGACTCGACTTCTTGCACTTGCTTCAGAAGGTACTTGATGTGCTGAGACATCTCCTTTACCAGGATGCTCTGCTCCTCCTCCAAGCGTTTCAGCAGCATTACCTGGTCGAAGATAGATCTCTTCAACCTGAACGCGTTGCCTTTGGTTGGGGAAAGGAATGGAACAGTGGACAAAGGAATGTTTATTATTATATTATATAAGTATAACAGAATTATGTTATTTCTGAAAAATCTTTTTAGTGACAGCATTGGTTCTGTAGAATATAAACAATTAAAAAAATTTGAATAAAAGTAACAATAATATAATTTGGATGGAGAGCTTGTGAAATTGTGATGGTCAAGCATTTTATTTGCATTTACTACAGCAGAATAACATGGTGTTGATGTCACCATTCAAATGTTTATGCTCCATGATAAATATTTCCATATTTTCGTATTCATGATATTTTTTATTTCAATGTATCATCTCATTCCTGTGTTGTTGCATGACAAGTAACAAAAAGGACAATGGTAAACTAGCAATTCATACATATACCATCTTTGTGTCTCTCCCATGGTAGGATGTATCCCTCTGTCAGACTGCAAGCTAATTCCTCGTCAATCGGATCTCCTTCCACTACGGTGTTGTATTGCAAGACCTTTTCGCGAAGCTTCTTCTTCAACTCTGTCATTTTCTTTTTCTTTCTTTGTCTTGCCTGGTTGCTATCTGCAAATCGAAACGAAAAGAAAACTGTGCCATAATCCCAGAATATTATTGTTTTTTGAAGTGTTATTAACTTAAATAACTTGATTTGACAACAAACCATGTAGACGATACAGATCTTTCTTCTTGCGCAAAAGGGTTACAGTGATGTTCTCAATGTCAGCCCTTAGCTCTTCAGTACAACCTGTAGTGTAGACTCTCTCTAAATAGGTGAAACAAAACAGTTGAACAAGAGACAATTAGTGACATTTTCAAAATATAGCCACCTTTTATTATTTGTATAAGGAACAGTCATTAACAGGTGTGTGTGTGTGTGTGTGTGTGTGTGTGTGCATATATACACACACTCTATATACATAGTGTACTGTTTTACCTGTAACCGCCCATTGTCTGACATCACACACCCACTGCTGTATTGTCTCCTGATCAAGGTTGTGCTCCTTCTTGATTTTGCTAAGGCTGGCAGCTTCCAGTTTTGCCCTCTCTGTGATCTTTTAAAAAGAAAAAAAAGTCAGAAAAAAAGCTCTACGCACCACTACAATGCAAAAAACCACAAATTTTACTTGAGCTTTTGGTACAAGACATTCATCAGAACAGGTGTTACATTAAATAACACATTAAATATCTGTGTATACTACCAAGCAGACTTGTAAATAGGAGAAAAATGTCTGTAAAACAGTGAGGTTACAATCTTAGAAGGTAACTGACCAATCCTAAACACTACCCTCCCCTCAGTTACAAGATTATTATTCAAATAGTCACATATTTATTTTATTAAACAATTAATCAACAAATAGTTTCAGATCTAGCTGTAGATGGTGCACTGAGAGAAACGGGCAGTGCTTAGGATCTCAATTATAATTTACCCTTACTTTGACGTATCTGTGGGCTAACACTTGATGAAGGTTGTCCCTCTTTCTTCTGTTCCAACCCATGGCCTGTCGCGTTAGCATGTTCACTCTTCCTAATGAAAACAATGCACCCACAAGCCAAAAAGTATGATTTCACAACCAAAAGACAAAAAGAGAAACCCAACAGACATGCCTAAACCCTATCACTAAAAGTTAGTTGAACGGGTAATTACCTTGAAGTAATACAATGATAACTTTCGTAAGAACAGAACAGAGAAACTTTGTTTTTTAATTCCCTGTAAAAACACAATTAAGTATTTATTATTATTTATTTAGGCTATGACAGCGTGAAGTATAATGGCAACACTAACCAGCCTTTGTCATGTATTTTGTGACAAGTGCTGCCCTGGAGAGAAAGCTGTTCACCTATAAAGAAAATAATACAATAAAATTTTGGTCTCCATTACATAAAAATATTACCTACACACCATAGATCCTCTGGTTGTGGTTTAACAGAAAAAATGTGTGCTATATTATCCTAGGAATCTGGGACCCCTTACGCATGCATGAACAACTGAACTGCCTATTATTTATTTTAACTCATACATAAAGGATGTACTTTAACCCTCACACCAGGCTTGTTACTTAGATGACAAATAAGTACCTTTTGGTGTTATGGATTCTATTAAGACTCTTTGTAGCCATAGTTAAAATACTGACAATAATACCATACCTGCTCTACTTCTTCTCCCACCGTGTTTCCTGCTCCATCCTGGCTTCTGCCACCCCATCTCACCTGCAACACAGAGTGAGAAGCATTATGTAGCAGTACTTCAGAAGTTTTTATATAACATCATCCAATCAGGCATAACATGCACAAATGTAAAAATAATCCTTTGCATTGAAGATTGCTTGAATGTTATATCTACATTAATGCATACAATTATCTCTAAAACATCTCATGACACAATCTTTTTGTTTTGCGGAGGAAAACAAAATCCATGTCCTACAAAAGCAGCTGAAAAGCAGTTGGTGAAAGATAACACACAGCATCCTTTATTATCCGACCCATTATTATTTCCCTATAGCTACAGCCATACCAGACAAAGTTACTGCATGTACCTCGCATTTTGCTGTATGGGCTTTGGCATGCATGACGCTCAGAAATGGCCTCATTTCCGTCAATGGCAGAAGCTCTGGTAAACCCTCTGCTACTTTGTTAAGGTAGGGCCAGTACCTAAAAAGCAGGAGCAGCATTATGTGAGTGTAACAAAGATCCATTTTTAATTGAAATCTAAAATCACTGTAAAGCTGAGAAACAAGACAATTTAATCATGGAGTTTGATTTGCAATATGACAATGTGGATTACCTGCATGTAACATCCATACAGAAGAAGGTAACATTTGCCTTCTTTGACATCTCTCTTTGAAGAAACATTGGGTAAGCAAATATTTCTCCACGGTAATGGTTCAGTCCTCGTAAGAGAAACCCATGTCTGATAAATCAGAAGAAAATCTAGTGGTTAGACTCCCTCCTAAACTTTCGTCTGTCATAAACTTAAGAATCGGGTTTGATTTTCTGCGTTTTTCAGTAGCATTCACTTTGACTGGTGTTTTGACAATTCAGAGCCACAGAATCATGAATATGAAAAAACGCATGTGAAAATTTCGGACTTGGTGTGCAAGGACCTTAAGACTTGGATTACCATTAAAACTCAAATATCAGACTCAAAATCATACACAAGCTCATACATACCTGCAAACTGCAACTTGAATGCCCTCCTCGTCTATCTGAGCACCAGACTTTTTTGACATCTCTCTGCCAGCGGTGAACTTGGCAGTACCGCACACAGCACTTTCATTTGCCTATAAAGTCAGTTTATAACACATTTTAAGATACATAAAAACACAAAATATCTGTATAAACAAGTATTATAAAAAATATTTAAAAAAATAAATCAAATGTTCGTACACTTCTCATGTTGCCTCTGACGAGGTCAACAAAGTTAGCAACTTCCTCGTCCTTGGCCAAGAACAAGCCCTCGTATATGGGTGGCTCCTCAGTCCTGTCCATGATAAGATAAAATGCGTCAGTAATAAAAATCAAAAGTACAACATTTACTATTTGTTAAAATGTAAGTTATGATCACTCAAAGACAACCCGCAGAGCTACTATTTGTGTAAGACAAGTCTAAAATAAACTTCTGAAAAATACCTATACCTACCCTTTTGACTTGCTGAAGCGGTAATGTTTTCGGTTCCCATCAGAGCAGACAGCCAACATGTCTGGATAACATGCTGGACACTCAAAATGATGGACCTGGCACATATCCTCTTCTTTGTATTGACAGAAGGTAAACTCAAAAAAGCTTCGCTGAAATGTATCAGCACAGATACTACCTGTCTGTATATTAAGAAATGATCGGGTTAGGATTTTTTGAATTAATGCCCACAATTAAATATTAGGTATAAAGTAATATAATTTTGTTTGTTATACGTTTCAGTGATATTCAGGCAGATTTACCCTTCCAGCTTGAACAGATCTGTGCTCCAACATTTTCAGGAAGGCCTGCCTGGACATGGCTGGTGCCGTCACCTTCATATGTTCAAACGAGGTGAAGACATCAAACTTGTACAGGGTCTGGCAGCTGGTGCTAGCTGGCCAGTACCGATAAATGAGCAGGTCTTTCAACTCGGGAGTCCACTCTGCAGAGCATGATGAACAGGATTTCCGAGGCAAGCAGACATCGTATCGTCCTGTGAACAAGTAAATATGCTGTAGTAAAGACTAAAATAATTTCAGTAATCAAACTGCAACAGATTGCCTTCTATACAGAGATACAAATTTATGATATATTAGCTATTTGACATGGCATTTGGGCAACGCTTTGCTAGTTCTAGTACAATAAGGCACAAAAAAGAGGGCTTTCAGAACAACATACCATTGATGGTGACCACAGAAATATGCTTCCCTGGAGTGATTGTGAAGTCATGTGTGCATTCACAAATTGACCTTGGTGCAGGAACAGGCAGCTGACATACTGCAAAACAGAAAGAAGTTATGAAGGCCATATTTACAGCTTTTCCTCAGTCCCTTAGATGCATTTCTCAAAACGCTAAGCTCATTTTCAAAACAGTGCTTTAAAACACAACCATTAATCAAAACTGGCCACACCCCTATACCAACTGTAATTGTCACTATGTAAATGCTTAGACACATTTATTAAGATGCAATTGACTTAGCTGGTCAAAGATATGCTGGTCAGAACTGTCAAAACCAATCATACTTTTGTTATTCAGCTACTAAATTTCACACTTGCACTTTTTGAGAATAATCTTAGAATGAGATTAGCATTTTAGAAAAAAATGTCTAAGCCATTTAGAAACACTGTTAAATATAAACGTGCCAATCTACAAAAACATTTGGGGAATTACACTATAAGTATGAGACAATTTGATATAATAATAATTTTAACATACTTTGTTCACAAAACTGAGGCTGGCCATTTTCATTCAGCACCACAGCAGTTGTAGGGGGAATGGGCTCAAGAAATCCATGGAACACAGCCTCTCTGTCATGGAAGATATTTCTCTTGTGGGCCTCCATGTCACAGGTAGCACAGAGGTACTCCATGTCCAGTGGTACACAGTCCAGGCACCTAATCACAGCTTCTACAGCACAGCATCTGTGACAATTTTGGACGGATACTCTCTCGGCTGAGAGCTTTGCATCAAAAAGCATAGGCCTAGCAGTTTTCATTCTCACATCTGTGAGAAGCTGCCTTTGTTCCCAAGCAGAAACCATTCTGTCTGTTCCCTCCGGAACCTGGTCTGCAGTTATAGTGTCCCTTAACTCTTGGAGTCTTGTTTCTAAAAAAACAAAAATATACATTCACTTGTCCTTAAAAGGTCTGTACTCATGATTATGATCACACACGAGTATATATCACAAGTATATATCAGGGAACACATGTTAGGTAAAAACTGTTAGCCTGAATGCACTGTAAGTCACTCTGGATAAAAGCGTCTGCTAAATGCATAAATTTAATTAAATTTAATATATAACAGTTATACTGTGAGTCTGTAATGGAACTGACCAAACATAATGCTTGATTATAATTAAATAAATGGTGGGAATTGGAAAAACTGTAGTGGACTGTTACTACTGTACCACTCAGTATCCTCACCAAGACTTGCCAACTCTTGATCTTCTATCTGAAGGCCTTCCTCATGCACTGGATCCCTTCTTCTGGATTGAGAAGCAGCTGCAGAGACAGTCATTTTACTTCAATATAATCATAACTGATCAATATAACATGAAACCAATTCATTTCAAAATGAAAATATTGGAGTGGAGGCAGGGGAACTAAGCAAAAGGTATTAAAACACAACACAAGTAAGGATTATCAGTCACATGCTCTTCAAATATCTTATACTTTAGTGAGAAAAATTTTCACAAACATTGCAACACCATTTTTTCAAAGTAGTATTTGACTCTCATTTTATAATACGTGTAACCACCAAAACACTATTTAATGAATTATCTTTATTCTTAGATACAGTAATCGTGTTTTAGTAAAGAACAAACCTGATGCAGAGCAGTGTGTTTCCCGACGTTTCTCACGCCTGCCTGTGACCAGTGGATTAGTGAGGGATCTCTTCCTGCTTTTTCTCATTTTTCTTTGGGGAAAGGCAGGGTTTTTCTTGGCCATGGCAGCCTATATATTTGCAGAGCACTTATACCAGCAGCACTTATAATTGAGCATTATTCAGTAGTTGCATAAAAGGGTCTTACTAACCCTTTTCATCACTATAAACAGCAATAGCAATTAGTATTTTCAGACTTAGGTATTTGCTTCTCATGACAAGCCTTACCCTGGCATCATGGAGATAAGCATCACTAATCAATGCTGCCATGTGGATCCTGGCATCATTGGGATCATCAAAGACCCTGACGTCAGAATTTAGGGACATCACATACAAATAGAAACAATACACAAAAAAAAAAAAAAAAAAAAAAAAAAAAAAAAAAAAACAAGATGAAGAAATAGAGAAAGAGAGTGATCGAAAGAGACAAGTGAGAAAGAGAAAGAGAGAGAGAGAGAGAGAGAGAGAGAGAGAGAGAGAGAGAGAGTGGCTCTTAAAAGTGCCGTTGTTTTGATTTGTGTGCGTGTGTGTATATATGTGTGTGTTGGTGAAGGCAAAAAGTGTTGCAATAAAGCTGTAAAACAGGAAAAGGCAAAAGATTATTAGAATAGCCTTTGTAGTAAATGAGCATTTCTTAATTGTTAGGACAGAGTAAATATAAATATTAATCAATCACAACCACTACGCACAAATATCATTTCAAAATACAAATCAATCCTTACCGTACAAATGTCAGATTTGTACCACAGTCACTTGACACAAGCAAGTACATACACAAATCTATTTTTATTTAGGCCTACAAATAATGGAAACAGTGGTCTTTTTCTGTCCTGTTGCGTAAAATGCTTCTCAGAATATCCACTGCTCTGTCTTCTCAATGTCACACATAACTAAAGTAACAATTACCCTCAATTATGTCATGATGATTTCAGTGTCTTCTGAAATGGCAAAGTCTTACAAAAGTATGGCACCATAGTGTTACAGGTTATTCTATCTATATCTCTCTATTTAATTGTGCATTGATTATATCAGGTATATGACATTAAGTCGCACTGAGCAGTCAAATCCTCTGGAAAGACTCCAGGTCCACTTTTTTATTCCAGTCCATCCCTGATTCTGGTAATTCCCCTTAGTTACACTTCTGACATTTACTTCGCACTTTGAATAAAACATTAACCACTGCAACAACTCGTTGTTAATTGTTGTCTTCACAACACATGGACAAATACATGAGTTTAAACTGATTTTGGTAGCAGTGGTTAGCAGTGCCACAATCCAGCTGTGCCGGGAACAGCTGTCATTTGGCTGGATAGCGGCGGGTAGCCGTGTAAATGAGAATGCAACAGTAACAAATTCAACCTAATCTCCAGGGTTGACTACAACTAAAGAAATAACAGCAAAGGTGTTGCGTGCTTTTTAACAAACAAACAAACACCCATTGAGTTGAGATACTTACTGTAGTCAATTGGCGGGTGAAATGAGTGGTGAAAGTGATTATGGGTAAGAAGCGTGGGTCACGGTGCGTAACGTGACGTACCGTTGCCGCGGTAACCACTGAAAGTTTTCTGATTCGTAAGAATAATTATTAATAATATTCGATGCTATGACAGAAAATTCATTTGAAAATCATAAATTATCGTAAAGGGTTTAATAACGTAAAGGGAACAATCTATTTAACACTGCCTCGGGCAATTCTTTAAAACTACTCCATCTATAAATCGATAGTTAAATAACAAATAATTTACTGTTATTTAGACAACAAAAATAGCAACAAATTCAATATAATAAATTATAAAAGGAGGACGTTTCCTAAACTAGAAAACAACATTTACCGCCGCCCACTGTGTGACGTTGTTGAACCAGGGAATCCGTGTGTCCACCACGACAAATTAGCTTAATTGACTTTGTATGTGTGTTGTTTCCGTGGTCCCGACACGTAATTTCAACACATTCCGTGTCACCACCACGTATATCGGGATTAAGGGCTCGTGTTCATTTCACGCATTTCTTTGAGATCAGGTTGGTACAAAAATAATCAGTGATGCAAATGCGACCATTTTTGTCACAGTGTATCCCTGCTTTACCATGTTATGCAACGCTGAGCAATTGCTGTGATGTTCAGTCTGACAGAGAAAATCTCACAATCGCATATAAACACTCATTTTCATGTGTATAATATATTATTCTAATTGTTTTGTGCCGTTTCGCTGCAGTGTTTTAATGTGACAGGCTGTAAATTCTCTTCAAGTGTTCAGAGAAATACATTGCGAGCTCGCGGGCAGTTGGCTGCCGCGAATATATCATGTTATTACTTTAAACAGTTCAGAAACATCTGAATTTAGCTCTTGGTGTGTTCTAAATGGGTAGTAATGTATATTCTGACTGCTCTCTGCCCAGAAATAAACTATTAATGAGCACTGACCCCTGTAATAATCAGATATGTTGGTTTAGCTTGTCAGTTTAAAGGAAATTGTATTATTTACTTTATTTTAAACCAATTTAAAAGTGAAAGTAAACAAAACTCCGGGTATTGCAACCAGTAGGGGCACGATTTTTCTCAGACAATGGAAGTCTATGGGAAATTTATATTTAAAAATTAATAAAACAAAAACTTTAAGTCTGATCAGTCTGAAAAGATATAGCATAAAGCACCCTCTATGCTGCAGGTGTCTGCTGAGTTTGGGGCTTGTGGCTTTAAAGCCCTAGGAGGAGTAGCGTTCAGAATTTTTAGGACCATAAGAATAATAATAACTAGAATTAAAAGTTAGTGAACTAACTTTGATGTTGGCTCGGCCATCTTGGCCATGGGGCAAAAGAGCCACAGTACTTGTGTGCCCAACATTCTTGAGTTGCCCGGCTGCAAAAAAAAATAAAAAAAATAAAATAATAATACCATAAAAAAATACACCTGCAACAGTCTTTTTCCATGGTCCCTTGCTGTTTTCTTTTTTAATAAAAAGCCTAGGCTATGATAACAGCTACGACAGGGTTGTCTAGCTGAATGCGAAATAAGTCATGCAAAAACCATAATCTCCTAAATACCATTCAATTTAATCTTATTTTAATAGTACTGACAACATATTTTAAGTTATCACACATTACTGAAAAATTAAAGAAGGGACACTATATATAGTATACTTCGGCGAGTCAAGAGCTAAACAAAAAGTCCTGTTTCATTACAAAATACTGTAACTTTTATAAACTTTATACTATCACCACAAAATTTTAATTAATATCTATTATGATATTAAATACCCGCTAGAAAAAAAAACTAGACCCTTTACAGATTCGATTGATGTATTGCTCTTATCTGTACGTAAACACACTGCATTCATTCACAAATCAATATTTATTCAGCACTACTTTGTACAAATACGAAGCCAAAACATTTTGAACATCGCACCTGTTCTTTAAACATGCAAAATGTTATTAAGTTATGAGCACAGAAAACTAAACACATCAATTCATAGATTACACAATATAAACAATAGAAAATTTTTGTCTTAAAGATGGGGAGATGGTTAATGACGTTAGTAGTGAAAATTAAAAATAATTATCAGTAAACTTATTGATACAACATAATTTAGTGCAACAAAAAACACATGATAAATAGATATGAAACAATTCAGCAGATACTGCACAGAGATACTGCACAAAGTAAAACTGTGAGCGTCGTATATGAGGCTCCTGGTATAAATGTCTGGTGGTGATGTTCTTTAATTTAGATTTTTAAATAAATTAAATAAATTTAGAATTTAATTTAAAAAAAAATTAGGCTAATTCATGCGCACGATTTTCTATTTCATTCCCTCGATTTGCTAAAACGTGTACACTATTTATACATCAAGAGAACGAATTAGTAAATTGTGCATACAATTTAGCACATCAATGAAATGTAAAAGTAATCGTGCACGTTTTAGTACATAGAGGGAACGAATTAGTAAATCATGGACATGATTTCTTTCTTTTTCTTGCATGTCATGATCAGGGCTCTGTGCTCACTATCAGAGGATAAACCTAAACAATAAAGCAATTACCAAAGAACCATAATTTTTGAGCTTCTCAGAAGAAAAACATTCATAAAGCGTAAAGATATGAAAAATGAACAATATAGAGATTTCTAGCATCTCTCTTGTATTATTTGTCCCACCCGAAAAAACAAAGTTTTTTAAGAAAATGAGCATATCGACTTTCTCAGAAGAATCTGTGATCTCTGATTACTGACTGTGGAGAAGACTCTTTCAGACAGTGCTGAGGAGGCAGAGTTAGGTGCTGGACAGCTGATAGAGAAGAGGAAGAGGGTGCTTCTTACCCCAGCAGCAGAAGACAGGCTCTTCTAAGGGAAGGACAGGAGGCTTGATGCATTGTTTTGCTGTAGAACAAGGCTCCTTCTCAGCACCTGTTCTTCTTCAGAAAAGAGTTCCTCTAGTGTAGAGTCAGACACTCAGACTTCTTGCAAACTGGAATCTTTTAATAACATTTAGCATATTATTGTAGCCATGTTCATTGTTTTTATTATAACACATGGCAAGCTTATGAGAAAATTGTTAAACGTGTTCTTCCTCCTCTTCTTCATCCTGGACCTGCACTGTCAACATCCTTCTCTGAGCTGAAAGGGAGGATCATCTTGTTAATGTTGCTCATGTATGTTCACAACCAGTCAAAAATCTGGAATCTTTTCTTTATGGTTTTCAAGAGAAGTCTCTTCTACTCACCAAGGCTAGATTAATTTGATAAAAAAAAAAAAAAATTAAATTGTAAAAAAAAAAAAAAAAGAAACCAGAAAGAAAGAAAGAAATAACAGTTTTCATACTCTTTTTTTGAATATACTTAAACATATTTATTGAAATAATTATGAGGCAAAGCTGAATTTTTCAGTAACTTTACTCCAGTCTTCAGTATCACATGATCTTTTTCATATACTGATTGGGAAACATTGCTGATTATCACAAATCAGTGCATTTACATGCACCCAATCGCATTATTGCCGCTAAGATCAAAGTGTGCTTCTGCTCATGACATACATGATGTGAATCACATCTGCAGTTAGCTTACTACGGTTGTTAGTTCCACTGAACTCTATTGGTAAAGAAGGAACTTGTGACCAAAGTTGGTTTTAGGGAAACGCACCCCATATTAGAAATGATGGGGAAGAAAACTTAGCATTTCTGAAAGTTGAATTTTTTTCTTCATTATTATTTTATAAAACACAAAGTTCAAAACATTGAAAAAAAGGTAATCTTTTGTAAAATTACAAAAGTCTTCTCTACCACTGGTTTTCAATTTTATGCATTCTTGCTATTAGCCAACCCCCCCCCCCCCCCCCCCCCCCAAATAAAATAAATAAATAAAATAAATAATAAATAAATATAACTGTAGTGTAGACAAAATGTTTGGGCAGCACAACTGTTTCCAACACTGATAATAATCAGAAAATTGTATTGAGCAGTAAATCATCATATTAGAATGATTTCTGAAGATCATGTGACACTGAAGACTGGAGTAATTAATGCTGCAAATTTAGCTGTGCATTATAGAAATAAATTAAACTTTTAAAATATATTTAAAACTTTTGACCAGTTGTGTACATTGGCACATTTAAATGAAAACTCAACTTGTAATAAACAAAGCACACATTCTCAAAGAACTTACATTCTGGTGATTACTTCCTTCCCTCACTGCTGTCAGTTCCCTTCAGTCATTCCCAGACCTCCTTGTTTTTAATCTTTCCCTCAAATCTACAGAAACAAACATCATTTTACAGACAATTTGGATAAGTCACGAATTGCAATAGTTATATAACTATAATCACAATGCTAAATTATATATTTATATAATTGTAAATATATATTGAATCGGCACACAATTATCGGGATAGTATTGAATTGGCAGATTAGCATATCATCCCAGCCCTAGTTACTACAGTCAAAACAATGAAACTCTCTTCAAGAGTGCACAATAACTGATATTTAAAACTGTTAAAAGAAAAGGCTCAAAATATTGCACAAATATAATACACAACAATATCTCTTCCTTTGGTGTTTTGAATATTTCTATGAGTAATGCTACACGCTGTGACTTTGTGTTGCGTCAAGTGCATCATTCTGCGCACTGGTTGTGTTTACGTGCTGCACGCTGTATAGGAGCCATACCCTTTCGTATTATAATATATTAGCACAATGAAAGATTCTTGTTCTGTCCCATCTATCACATGTTGCTGCCTTCATTACTGTGCTATAAATTTAAAAGAAATGTATTTTACACACACATACATTATACACACACACACACACACACAAATATATATATAGACGGTTTCAACGGCAACAACATAAACAAATGTTACTGCGCATGCGCGCTTTTGTGGACCTAACCTAACCGGTAGACTTCCAAATAGAATCAATAACAACAGCAAAGTCCCTCTAGAGTAGATATTTTTTGATAACAAACAAAATATGTTTGCTGCGTGGATCAGGCGGACTTGATGAAAATGCAAATTAATTCTTTGCCAGCAGGAGATGTTTTAAAGCATAGACATAAAGCGCGAGAAATATAGGTTTCCCCAGTAACAGCTGTATACAAAGCAGAGCTACGCTCACACGCTGCGAGCAGGCATATAACATGCAAGTCTTCCTTCAGAAATACAGCGATATAAAAACACCTGTGCCTCGTTTTGATATTTAAACATATAAATGTTAGGAATTATTAAACGTGCAGTACGTAACGTTACTCATGTTTATTCAACGAAGCCTTTTTGAAAATCGATCAGTTTTAAAATTGTTGCGAGTCTCCAAAAATAAATAAATGTATGGGAAACATCCCGCAGCACTACCACCTGAGCCCAACTTTAGACTACTCATCACCTTGACTTTAACTGCGTTTGTAGAAGGCACTGCAGCCAGACCGATATACACAACACAGACTGGAAGTTAACTTAGGTCCAGGCGCGTGCATCCGATGAAACTGTCTAATATATGTATATATATATATATATCAGTTTGAGACCAAAGGTTTGGACACACCTTCTCATTTAAAGAGTTTTCTTTATTTTCATGACTATGAAAATTGTAGATTCACACTGAAGGCATCAAAACTATGAATTAACACATGTGGAATTATATATGGAATTATATACAGAACAAAAAAGTGTGAAACAACTGAAAATATGTCATATTGTAGGTTCTTCAAAGTAGCCACCTTTTGCTTTGATTACTGCTTTGCACACTCTTGACATTCTCTTGATGAGCTTCAAGAGGTAGTCACCTGAAATGGTCTTCCAACAGTCTTGAAGGAGTTCCCCGAGAGATGCTTAGCACTTGTTGGCCCTTTTGCCTTCTGTCTGCGGTCCAGCTCACCCTTAAACCATCTCGATTGGGTTAAGGTCCGGTGACTGTGGAGGCCAGGTCATCTGGCGCAGCACCCCATCACTCTCCTTCTTGGTCAAATAGCCCTTGATGCCTTCAGTGTGACTCTACAGTTTTCATAGTCATGAAAATAAAGAAAACTCTTTGAATGAGAAGGTGTGTCCAAACTTTTGGTCTTTACTGTAAAATATATATTTTACAGTTTTATATATATATATATATATATATATATACATACACACACACACACACACACACACATATACACACACACTTTTGCACATCCTGTCATACCGGTGACTGGGTGTTACTGCAATAGACTTTGCAGCATTAAGGTTAACGATTAATCGATTATTTGATCATTCATTTAAACGACGATCGATCATGGAAATGATTGAAAATTGACATCCCTACACAGAAGTATAGAAAATTCTACATTGATTTAAAAATTTTTTTGCAAAAAACGACACTGATATCGGATCAGAATTACTGTCTCTTGTCATAGTGACAGCCAATCACATTAGTTCCCTTTCAGTCGGTCACATTCGATGTTACGAATGGGATCTCGCTCCGAGAGCCCAATCACCTTCGAGTGGTACAAAACGAGCCAATGGTACACAAAGTACCTTGGTCTGCGGAATTTGCATCGCGAGCTCCGCCCCGCAGAGCGGGTATATAAGGAGCAACGCGAGCAACTCGCATTCAAGCTTTCGCTTCGGAGCCGAGCACATCGCTTGCTGCAATCACCGGAGTGTTTACAAGCAAGAGCTGGTGTTGGTGTGACGGCGCGATTCAGCGGTTTGTCTGGGTTTCCTGCGACAGCTCCCGCGTTCCCCTGAGCGCTTCAACACCTCTAAAAGAGACAAATTTCTCTCACAAAAGAGATACGGGCCGATTTGCGTCTTTTTAAAGATGTCATTTCGCCCGTGTGTTTCTGGGTGCGGTCGATATATCGCTCCTCGTGACGGTCACGATCGCTGTGTCACGTGTCTGGGCTTCCAGCACGCTGAGACTGCGTTCGTGGATGGCTCATGTTCTCAATGCGGGGACATGACCATCTCGGCGTTGAGATCGAGACTCGATTACCTTAAAAGGTATAGAGTCCCCTCTGCCACACCCCGTTCTAGCTCTTCTTCT
Organism: Carassius gibelio; assembly: GCF_023724105.1. Lineage (NCBI taxonomy): Eukaryota > Metazoa > Chordata > Actinopteri > Cypriniformes > Cyprinidae > Carassius > Carassius gibelio. The sequence goes on along the minus strand of NC_068404.1, from coordinate 5,826,447 downwards.
CGTAAGAGAGCTACTTCAGCTGGTGGCAAGGGTGATCTGAGGGTTACCGTGTGGGCTTCCCTGACGAGCGAACCTCCTCGGACCACACCCCCCTCACATACGCCGCAGCCAGTCGAGTTCCCGGATGAGTTTGCTGGACCCTCTCAGGCTCCTGACATCTCATTCGGGGCTCGCGAAGAGGACCGTATGTCGATCGCCGCATCACAAGGCGGGCTTGAGTCCTCGGGAGATGAGGGTTCGGCTGCGTTGCCTCCCTCGGGAGTGCCAGCGTTGTCCGAGTCTGATCCCGAGCTGACGGCCGTGCTTTCCCGGGCAGCGGAGAGCATCGGGCTTGAGTGGAATCCTCCACCCTGTCCCGAGCGCTGGAGGCTGGATGATTGGTTCCTGGGGGCTGCTCATGCGGATCGCCAGCACCCCCCTCTGGTTCCTTTCTTCCCGGAAGTGCACCAGGAAGTAACTAGTTCATGGAAGGCACCTTTAACTGCCCGAAACCGTTCTGGTTCTTCCTCCGCCTTCACTGCCCTCGATGGCGGGGCGGCCAAGGGGTATGCTGGGATTCCCCCGGTGGAGCGTTCTGTTGCGATGCAACTGTGTCCACAGAGCGCCTCCGCTTGGCGTGGTGGTCCCAAGCTGCCCTCCAAGGCCTGTAAGTTCTCATCCACGCTTGTGGCCAAGGCTTACAGAGCTGCGGGCCAGGCCGCTTCTGCCCTGCATGCCATGGCCTCACTTCAGGTCTATCAGGCCAAGCTGCTCCAGCAGCTGCACGAGGGCAGTGCTGACCCAGGGGTTTTTCAGGAGGCGCGCACTGCTACCGACCTCGCTCTCCGGGCGACGAAGGTCACTGCGCGCTCCTTGGGTCAGGTGATGTCCACTTTGGTGGTCCAGGAGCGCCACCTATGGCTGAACCTGGCAGACATGAGGGAGTCTGATCGGGCTCAGCTCCTCAACTCCCCGGTCTCCCAGGATGGCCTCTTCGGCGACGCGGTAGAGAGCTTTGCCCAGCAGTTCTCTGCCGCCCAGAAGCAGTCTGAGGCCATCAGACACATCTTGCCCCGGCGGCCCACTGCTGCTTCCACCCCGCCGCCGGCGCATCCTCAGCCTGCTCGTCGCTGAGGGCGCCCCCCTGCGGCCTCCTCCACTCCCGCTCGGCCACAGCAGCAGCCTTCACCCCGGCCGCAGCGAGGAGATGGCCGCAGAAGGGCGGCGCAACCTGTCTCTGCCCCTAAACCTGCCAAACGCCAGGCCAAGCGGCGTTCCTGAGACAGGCGACCCAGAGTTGGAGACGTCAGCTCATCAGGAGATGGTAGCAGGACCACTCCTTCCCCCGGAGGAGGGCCGGGGGAGAATCCTTTGTTCTCGTTTTCTTTTTGTTCCCAAACCTTCACTAAAAGAGCTGTTTCCTCTACCTCCGGGTTCCAAGAGGCCACGAACGACAGCTGGCGACGTGCTTCCTCGCCGCTCTCGTTCCCCTCTCCCCTTGCCAGTTTCCGTGCAAAGACGGCTCAAGAACGCTTCGCCTTCTCATGCCCTCTTTGCCACTTGGAGTCAGACGAGTGCCCGCACTCCGCCCCCGCTAAGGGACGCTATGCCTCCCATGCCGGGGCTGTCTGCTCCACCACGCTGCCCCACTGTGGGTACGCCTGTAGTCCCCTTGACCCCGCTGGTTCGGTTCCTGGGAGCCTGGCTAGAGCTCCCCAGGCCTTCCCGCTGGCTCATCCGGACTCTCAGGCTCGGCTACGCGATTCAGTTCGCCCGGCGTCCCCCCAGGTTTCGGGGTGTCCACGCGACGATGGTGGGCAAAGATGCCCCTGTCATGCGCGTGGAGGTCGCGACCCTGCTGGCAAAGGGTGCGATAGAGCCGGTCCCTCCAGCCGACATGAAGCCCGGCTTTTACAGCCCTTACTTCATAGTACCCAAGAAGACAGGTGGGTTACGGCCAATCCTGGACCTGCGTGCCTTGAACCGAGCTCTGCACAGACTCCCGTTCAAGATGCTAACGCCCAAGCGCATTTTCTAATGCATTCGTCCGATGGATTGGTTTGCAGCGATCGACCTGAAGGACGCGTACTTTCATGTCTCCATTCTTCCTTGACCCAGACCGTTTCTTCGGTTTGCTTTCGAGGGGCAGGCATATCAGTACAAGGTTCTCCCATTCGGGTTAGCCCTGTCTCCCCGCGTCTTTACGAAGGTCGCGGAGGGAGCCCTGGCTCCTCTCAGGGAACAAGGTTCAACTACCTCGACGACTGGCTGATCCTAGCTCACTCTCGAGAGCTGTTGTGCGAGCACAGGGATCTGGTGCTCAGACACCTCGCCCGACTGGGTCTTCAGGTCAACTGGGAAAAGAGCAAACTCTCCCCTGTGCAGAGGATCTCTTTTCTCGGTATGGAAATAGAATCGGTCGCCATGTTCGCGCAGCTTACAAAAGAGCGCGCGCAGTCACTGCTGAATTGCCTCAGACAATTCGAGGGCAAGAGAGCGGTTCCACTGAAACTGTTTCAGAGGCTCCTGGGGCATATGGCGTCCGCGGCGGCAGTCATACCGCTCTGGCTTCTCCATATGAGACCGCTTCAGCACTGGCTTCACGACCGAGTCCCGAGATGGGCATGGCAACAGGGCACGCTACGAGTGGCCATCACTCCGGCCTGCCGCCGATACCTCCCCCTGTGGTTGGACCCATCGTTTCTACGGGCCGGTGTGCCCCTAGAACCGGTGTCCAGGCATGTTGTTGTGTCAACAGATGCCTCTGCCACGGGCTGGGGTGCCATGTGCAACGGGCATGCTGCGTCAGGCTCCTGGACAGGACCCCGACTTCAGTGGCATGTCAATTGCCTCGAGTTGCTAGCAGTACGTCTTGCTCTGCACCGCTTCAGGGCCCTGCTAAAGGACAAGCGCGTTCTGGTCCGTACGGACAACACTGCGACCGTAGCGTACATCAACCGTCAAGGTGGTCTGCGCTCCCGCCGCATGTCACAACTCGCTCGCCATCTCCTCCTGTGGAGTCACAAGCATCTGAGGTCGCTTCATGCCATTCACATTCCAGGCAGGCTCAATCGTGCAGCCAACGAGCTCTCACGACAGCAGTCTCGCCCCGGGGAATGGAGACTCCACCCCCAGTCGGCTCAGCTGATTTGGGAACACTTCGGAGACGCTCAGGTAGACCTGTTTGCCTCTCCAGAAAATTCCCACTGCCAGTTGTTTTACTCCCTGACCGAGGACACCCTCGGCACGGGCGCCCTGGCACACAGCTGGCCGCTGGGCCTGCGCAAGTATGCGTTTCCCCCAGTGAGCCTTCTTGCACAGACGTTGTGCAAGATCAGGGAGGACGAGGAGCAGGTCCTCATGGTTGCGCCTTTTTGGCCCGGCCGGACCTGGTTCCCCAAACTTGTACTCCTCGCGACAGCCCCTCCCTGGCCAATTCCTTTGAGGAAGGACCTTCTTTCTCAGAGACGGGGCACCCTCTGGCACCCACGTCCCGATCTGTGGAACCTACATGTGTGGGTTCTGGACGGGTCACGGAAGGTTTAGGTACCTTGCCATCACAGGTGGTAGCTACCATCACTTCAGCTAGAGCCATGTCCACCAGACATGCCTATGCTTTGAAGTGGAACCTCTTCGTCACTTGGTGTTCTTCACGGTGTGAGGACCCCTGGAGATGCCCGGTTGGGTCAGTGCTTTCCTTTCTTCAAGAGGGGTTGGAACGAAGGCTGTCTCCTTCCACCCTCAAGGTTTATGTGGCTGCCATTTCGGCTCACCATGACCCTGTTGAAGGTAAGTCTCTTGGAAGGCACGATCTGATCATCAGGTTCCTGAGAGGAGCAAGGAGGCTCAATCCGCCTCGCCCTCAGCAAGTCCCCTCTTGGGACCTCGCAGTGGTTCTATCAGCACTGCAGAGAGCTCCCTTCGAACCCTTGCTCTCAGTAGAGCTAAAGTGTTTATCTTTGAAAACTGCGCTCCTGACGGCTTTGGCTTCAGTCAAGAGGGTCGGGGACCTGCAGGCATTTTCAGTTGACGAAGCGTGCCTGGAATTCGGGCCGGCTAACTCTCACGTTATCTTGAGACCCCGGCCTGGGTACGTGCCCAAAGTTCCCACCACTCCTTTTAGGGATCAGGTGGTGAACTTGCAAGCGCTGCCCCTGGAGGAGGCAGACCCAGCCCTGGCGCTGCTCTGTCCAGTACGTGCGCTCCGCACCTATGTGGACAGAACTCAGTGCCTTAGGACCTCAGACCAGCTCTTTGTCTGTTACGGAGGCCAGCAGAAGGGAAAGGCTGTCTCCAAGCAGAGGTTATCCCACTGGGTAGTGGATTCTATTGTCCTGGCTTATCAGGCTCGAGACCTGCCATGCCCCCTAGGGGTGAGACCTCACTCAACTAGGAGCGTAGCTTCCTCCTGGGCGCTGGCACATGGCGCCTCACTAGCAGACATCAGTAGAGCTGCGGGCTGGGCGACACCTAACACATTCGCGAGATTTTATAATCTCCGTGTAGAGCCCGTGTCCTCCCGGGTACTCGCCCCTTCGGGCCAGTAAGGACCTGCTCGGTGTCAATCCGCTTGCTGCGCCATTCCACTCCGCGGACTGGATGCGTGCGCTATTCCCCTCAGGTGAGTTCCTCAGTCAGAACCCTGGGTTCCTCCAGCACTGTTTATGTCCAACACTTGTGTACATGCCCCTTGGTCAGCCATGTGTGGGACTAGGTGCCTCCATGTGTCGTGATTCCCCTTCTGGGTAATCCCACGTGTGTATGTCCACAGTAAGTCTCTCCGCAGCATGTGTCTTTCCCTTGGCAAGCCCCTTGCCAGCTCTGTCGTTGAAACTTCCACCCTGCGGGCTGGGTACCTCAGAGTTCTTACGTATCACCACCTTGGTAGATACCTGCTTTCTGTAAGTCCTCCCACGGGCAGGCAGCCTGCTAGCATATGTCCAGCTGGAATATGCTACCCAGTGTATTCTGTGCGAGATATAGGCCCTCACTCGTGCTGGCCTCACGACAGGGTGCTATCACTCACACGGGTCGCTGGAAGACAGCCATGTGGCGTTTTGTAAGGGACCCCATTCGTAACGTCGAACGTGACCGACTGAAAGGGAACGTCTTGGTAACGTATGTAACCCTCGTTCCCTGAAGGAGGGAACGGAGACGTTACGTCCCCTTGCCACATCGCTGTTCCGCTGAACGGCCGGGTCACTGGCTCGGCTCCTCAGCGAAGACTTGAATGCGAGTTGCTCGCGTTGCTCCTTATATACTGATATACTTATATATCAAAGACTGCTTTTGAGCTAATTAACCAAACAGAGCATTTATTTATTAAATTGAAAGAGAAAACCTACAAAAATACAAAACACTACTCCTTTTTGATGGCATTTAACGTTATATCAGTTAAAATCTATGAATAAAAGTAGATTTATAGGACTTACCTTTCCTCCGTGTCCGTCCGCTGGAAGTTGACCGTTACAAAATGACGGGCACGCGCACATCGCGCACTTCACTCAGAAAGTGACGTGCACTGCTAGTTTAAGGTTTAAATGTTAATTTGTCCCGTACTCTCTTTCATTAACAAACATTATCACCATTTGCTAAGTAAATTGTTTATTTTATTGTTCTTAAACTGATGGCATATATATATATATATATATATATATATATATATATATATATATATATATATATATATATATATATAATTATTTTAACATGCTTGATTAATTTTTTTGTATATTTCCCAAAGAATATGCTGTTCAAATGGTATCTTAATAATAATAATAATACATCTAGTGCAATAATATTAAAAGTTATCTGAAGACCAGCTGACCACGTCGCTACAACATCCCCAATGGGACTAACTAGCGACGTCTTTTGAGTACGTGCCCACAACGTTTCTGGGAAGTTAGCCAAGATTTTAAAAAATGGAACTTTACCACGACGTCCTCACAACGTTGCCATAAAGTAATGTCGCGCTGACCAAATGACGACTAACTGGCGACGTCCTCACAACGTTCTGTGTTTGCTGGGCGGCCATTCTGTGATTCTCCAGATCACACAGATGGCCAGTCTGCCCCTGCTGCCCACTGCTCCGGGTGTGTGTTCACAGTGTGTGTGGGTGTGTGCTCTTCGGATGGGTTAAATGCAGAACACAAATTCTGAGTATGGGTCACCATACTTGGCTGAATGTCACGTCACTTTCAAATAATGAAGGAATAGCCCATATCTGTCCATGAAAAGGCTTTTGAGTTGTCCAATTACTTATGGCACTTTAAAAAGGCAGGATGTAAATTTTGAAGCGTTGTAATTCCTTAATCCAGTTGTGATGATAATACCATCAAATTAAAGCTCAGAGTGTGCACTTTAAGCCCATATTCATTATATAACTGTAACCTGAATATGTTTGGGTCAACAGCTAAAATAATAAAAACTTTGCCTGTGTCCAAATATATATGAATCTACAGTAACTGTATCACATGGGCTTTGTTTATTTGACACTTTTGCACTTTTTTTTATCTTCAAAATGGTTATTACGCACTGCCATTGAATAAACAAGCTGCATGTCAACCAGAGCTTCACAGGTCTCGACACCCAGATTCAAAACTCAGAAGTAGTGAAAAGTTGTGATTTTAAACTTACTTTGTTCTTCTGTCCCTGAGAATGCACCCATTTTTGTCAAATTTGGTTTTGTTCTATATTTAGCTAAATGACACAGAAGATAATTCATGAATAGAATTTGTAGAGCATCAAAGAGCACAAACTAAATCCTAATGTTTTACTCCAGGGACTGGTTGCATAAACTCTTTAGACTAGTCTTAAAAAGTTAGTCACCTACTCTTTTCTCTTCAAGACTGTTCGTGACTTTTTTTTAATTCAGTTATGAAAAGGTCGATTGTTTATACAAACAATAATACTTCTTTGTGTTGTAGGAAAAGTAAGATCAGTTCTAACATGGCTTAAGTTGCACCTGGCCCCAGATCTTCTTGAATTATGCCATTATTGTTGCACATCTGGGAAAACTGAAAGCCAAATCATACACATTTTGAGGTTATGAACACCTATATGTCTTACCCTTATTTCGGCTTTGGTAAATGAAGGAAAAGACAACACCCATTGTGATCACCATGATAATAGCACAGATGATGGCTAAAATAACTGGTAGAATGCAATTCTCATCTGTTTGTGGAAATCATAATTGCAAGAACATAATAAATGATCGTAATTCAGATTCATCATCAGAACTGGTGCTCTTTTGGCTAACTTCATTTTTCACAGTGCAGGTAAAGACTGAATCAAGCTTCTCCTCCTTTCTGAAGTGAAGTTCTTGCCCAGAGTCTTGTGTCAAATTAGATCCAGTCCATTCAGAGGTTGTGTGGAACGGAGATGAAACTGAGCAGAATAATGTATTTGATTCTGTAATATTGTTCAGTATACAGGTCACATTAGGTTCCTGCACAGCATCTGATGGAAACATGGAGAATACGGGAAAAATACTTCTTTATAAAAACACGCTCAGGCTAAATAGCATGGCTACTAGAAGCTGAAATGTTTTAAACAAATACCAACTAGTAGACCTGCTGGGCTTAAGATAATTAATGACATTTATTTAGTGTAAAATTCTCAACAATGCCCATTATGTTTTGTTGCATTCTATTGTCATACATAGTCCAGCTTGATATTATTATTAATAGTAGTAGTAATACTATTATTAGTATTATTGTAGTTGCTTATTTTGCATTGTTTAAAAAATTGACTTCTTGGAAAGACTAGAAATACTTTTATTGTTTAAACCATGCGTATACCATCACAATGTGATTCTTTACATTCATCCACAGAACATGGCAGCATCTCAGGCTCTTGAAAAACCAGCATAGTTGGTACAGTATTTGTATGCTAGTTTCCTTAAATAGCTTAACCAGCAGGATTTTCTTGATTATCCAACTTCGCCAGCTGTGGTTTAATGACAAAAAGCATGATAATGCGGATATGCCAGCCATATTGATGTCTTGTTTTCATTCTCCATTACAAAAAGCCACTTACCAATCACTTGAACTTCATTTTCAGAATTTTGCAGCTTTCCATCGATCTGTATTGCAGACCTATAAATGCCACTGTCCTGTCTGGTCATGCGGAAAAGCTGGAGCTGCCCAGTAGTGATTTTGGAGCTCTGATCTTCCCCTGAATTGACCATAATCTTGAAATTCAATCAAATCATGTTCAGCCACCTTGTTTCCATTGAATGTCCACAAAATGTCTTCAGGAATCCCTTGCATATTTGGATTTAGAGTCACACTCTTCCCATTCTCAACAAACATGACAGAACTTACAGCATCTGAATAACATTTATAAAGTGGGGCAAGGTTAAACATCTAAAACATACTCATCTAAAACATCTAAAAGTTAACAGCAACAATTTTTTTTTGGTTTACGGTGAAAACGATAACCTCAATGCAACAGTGTATTAGCTGGTTTCCTAACAGGTCTAACACTTTGGCTGCTACCTCAGCATTGTCTTTAACATTAGGAGACTTCAGCGAAGAGATTGATTTGTGGAGACAGTCTAATTCATTGTTTGCTTAACCTGGACATCTTCTGATGCACTTGAGGAACCCATAATGATAAGAACAGATTATTGAAAATAAATAAACAGCATTACTTACTGAATCTTGATAATATGACACAGACGAAAAGATTAAATACTTCCCCAAGGGTTTTCATTTTCTTTCACTTTCGTACCGTCTCAGCTGTTTCAGGTAAAACCGGTCCACTCACCCTCAGGGGATCTGTAGTGAGGCTTTTGTGTAGTTGTATCAGTCTGAATGAATGGGTGGACTGTATGTAGACGGGCCTGACTGACAGTTTTACCTCTGACTGCATTATTGTAAGTTGCCACACCAGAACTTCCTCAATGGAAAAGGTGACAGACATTCATCTGTTTATATAAGCTCCTGCATTATTGTAAGTTGCCACACCAGAACTTTCTCAATGGAAAAGGTGACATTCATCTGTTTATATAAGCTCCATACTGGCTGTTAAAGGGATAGTTCCCTCAAAAATGTATATTGAGTTACTACTTAACCTTAAATTGTTTATTTCTTCTGTTGAACCCAATAGAAGATATTTAGGAGAATATTCCTAGCCCAACAGTTGATGGTCCCCACAGACAAAACATTACATTATACATTATGAACAAACAGTCATAAACACGAAGACAACAGAGCCAGTATCAAAGTTGGAAGGAAAATGCATTTACATTGTGTACAAATAAGTAAATTTATTTACATGGTACCAGTAAAAGTCAAGACCCTATATTAGTCAGAGACTCAAATCTGGTTACTTTATGGGAAAATGATGACCATTCAGCTACAGCTTTACAAACATAATTAATTTGACAAGTTATTTTTCTTAAGCAAAGGCTCAACATTTATAACAAACATAAAAGCACCTTCATGTACAAACCAAAACCTAAACTTTTTTTTTATTTTTATATATATGTATTTTTGTCAATGTTAAAAAGTAATCATTCAAGTTATCAGCATTACCAGTCACAGACTGGCTTAACTGATTTGCACACTGACATATTAATAAAGCACAATTTAAAATATTTCTGAAGCAATTGTCAGACAATTTAAACGTGTTTTAAACATTCAACCAAAACATTTAATCAATCCTGAAAGTAGTCTATTTTCCGGCTTAAGCTAGACTTTGAATAACCGATTTCTAATTGTATCTCTTGATGTTGAACAGTAGTTCACCCATCAGTGTAATTGTCATCCCGTGGGAATTTAAAGAAACTGAGCTGAAAAACATCAACATTGATAGCATAATTTCTCAAAGCTAAGAGTAACAAATACAACAAAACTGTAAGCTGCCATCCACTAAGTTTGGCAGCACAACTAAAGAAAAAAAAAGGCACAGAGCTAGCTGCTACTTTAACCTGCAGTGCAGTTACAGTGGATTTTTCTGCCAAAACTGGCTGTTAGGCTATAAAAAAAGGAGAAGAAAATAAGATAAACTGAAAGTATAGATTGTCAGGCAGCTGTGAGTAACTTTAAAAGATATACATTCATCTGTCTTGCTCATGTGTGTATGTCTTGCTCACATGTGTATTTCCTCCTGTGCCAATGTTAGCAGTCATGGCACTGGTTGCCATCCGCTATGGTAAAACATCAAATAACTCACTGAGTTATGTCAAATAATAATTAAAATGTTTGTCAGGAGTTGATTAGATGTGAAATGTTGATAAAACAAGCAACCAAAATACTTTCTTTTCTTCTTTTTTTCTTGTAACTTTGCAGTCAACAGAAAATTAGGAAACGTTTAGGCCTACTGTACAGCAATATTAACTTTCTTAGAAGTGAAATGATTACAGTGTGAATGTATGTAATCATAACTGATAATAAAGAAACATTTTAAAACAACAATCTAATTGGTAGAAGGCCCATTAAGGGCATTTGTTTCAGCCCACAGACAGTCTTTCTTCTTCTTCTTCTTACAACTACAACGACTGTTGATACACTGAACACAGTCGTCAAGCGAGTGCTCCATGTCTCCAAATCAATGGAACAACAGCATGTCATTCTGACAGTAGATGAGGCTCTTTATCCGAAGTTGCTAGAACTGAAGTGGTCAGTAGAAGAATACAAGGACGTACTTATACCTTGCCTTGGAGGCCTTCACATTGCCATGAACTACCTGGGTGTGACAGGACAACACATGGTTGATTCTGGCCCGAGGGAGCTATGGGTCAAGTGTGATCTTTTGGGAGCAAATGCTGCTCAGCATGTCATGGCAGGAAAGGGGTATGCACGTGCTATGAGGACCCACAAGCTTACCCTGCAGGCTCTTTGGCAACTACTACTCCCACAGCTTTACACATATCTGGATGATGTTGATGTTACACTGAGAGTTGAACTCGCAGATCTCTGCCAGTCCATAGATGCTGATCACATCGCACAAATGGTCAACAAACTGACCAAAGACCGATTCCAGCAGCCCATGAAAGAGTTTTCTGCATCACTTGCAGTAGATGACCCGAATGCTGCATTCTGGTGGGACTATATGACTATGGTCAGCATTCTACTCTGTTTCACAAGAGCGCAACGTGATGGATTGTGGGAACTCCACCTGTATGCTTTCAAACGTATGCTGCCCTTCTTCTTCAGGTACGATCATATCAACTATGCCAGATGGGGTACTGTGTACCTGGCTGAGATGTCTGCTCTCCTAAAGAAAATCCTCCTTGAGTTTAAGAAAGGCAACTTTGTAGTAAAACGCAGTGATCGACGCTTCAATCAGGTTTCAGCGGATCAAAGTACAGAGTGGCTAAACGCTACAGGAAAAAAGAGTGGAGGCCTAGTAGGTATCACCAGGATACCAACATCCCTCAGTAGATGGACGCTGTCGTATAATCTGAAAACAGTCATAGCTTCTCAGACAACAGCGATGCTGAGACTGACAACAGATGATGAAGACGATGAGTGCACACACACAGAGTGCACAAAGAGTAGAATGGAAAGAGATGATTTGGATGAAAGCAGAATATGTCAATCATTAAAAGAGCACGGTGTATTTCTAGATGGTGGGGACACACTCAAGAACATAATCAACAAGGACGTGGTCACAACCCAGATTTAACAATCTCTGTTTGGTGCAGAACACCTTGGACAGGCACAAATGAAAGTGTTTGTGGACAAACGTCTGTGTGAACCTCCAGATAGTGACCAGCACTTGGATCTGAAGTCACCCATTCGAAAGAACAAAGCCAAAACGTTTGCCTCTTTGTATGAAGTCGTGCAACTTTCCAAGAAAAAGCAAAACATCATCAAAGTGGACAGGCAGATTCTACAAAGGCTCATCACAGCTTACAGAGCAGGTCGCAAGGTAGACCTGGAAAATATTCTCCAGCATGAACTCATGCCCATCCCGCCATCTCTGGCTGCAACTAACGGCAGTCTACATTCCACCAACAAATCTGTTTTAGCAAATATACTGACAAAACATATCCAAACCCGTGCAGATTTGCCCCTTCAGGAACCCTGCTGCTTTATTATTGATGGCCAAGAACTTGTAATGGGACTTGGGAAGCTGCCTGACATCACAACATTCGGCCACTATGCCAACAAGTTTGCTGTCACAGTGTTGAAGATGGTGGAGAAGTACCATAGGGTTGATGTAGTCTTCGACAGGTACCAAGACGAATCCATCAAAACAGACACAAGAAAGAAGCGTAAACAGCGCCACCGACCAGTATGCAGAGAGATCGTGAATTACTCTGTTCCACTTCCAGCAGACTGGTCGAGCTTCATGGCACTGGAAGAGAACAAAGCAGATCTTGCTCAACTACTCTCAAACCATCTGATAGAACACAGCCCAGAATATGAGCCAGTGGTAGTAGTATCAGATGGGTTTGCTGAAGCGACCACTGTCAAGTCATCAGATCCAGAACTTGAAATCTCCTCTCTGAGGGCTGACCATGAGGATGCTGATACACGACTGATTTTGCACTGCATTCAGGCTCCTATGGACACAATAGTGGAGTCAGTGCGTGACACAGACGTGCTTCTTCTACTTCTAGCACATCATAACAGAATTGGATGTACCCATCTCTACATGAAAGCTGGGACATCAAATGATCCAAAGTATATTCCAGTACATGACATTTGCAAGTTACTTTCTGATGATCAATTGGACATGCCATCACTGGCTGTGATAGTGTGTCTCAGTTTAGCGGTCATGGAAAGAAAACAGCCTGGCAGGTGTTTGAGCAACATCACACAGATCTTACTGGCCTTGGGAAGGGCCCTCTCACAGAAGATATTCTGAATTCAACAGAGAAATTAATCTGTAAGATGTATGGTGTGCCCGAGGTTGATACATGCAACAAAGCAAGAGTGAAGTTGTTTTGCAAAGGTCGTCCACAAAAGACTCTGCCTCCAACCTCAGATGCAGTAAAGTTTCATATCATGCGTTCACACTATCAAGCGACAATCTGGAACCAAGCTCATCTGCCACATCCTGATCTTCCTCCAGTGGATGAAATGGAATGGATGCACAAGGAAGGTCAATTAGTGCCACAGCTAATGTCTCTGCCACCTATGCCTAAAGCCTGCAGGGAGTTCACTTCATGTGGGTGTACCAAGAGATGCCTCAGCCAACGCTGCAACTGCAGGTATGTGTATAGGGAATTGGCTAATGTTGATACTTGTGTACAAGAATGTACAAATATGATAGACTGGTAGAGTATTCAAATTTACCTGTACTTGTACTGGTTGTAATCTATCTATTCTAATCTTCTGTTATTCAGAAAGAGTCGCTTGGAATGTATAGACGCATGTAACTGCAGAAAACTTGACAATACTTACCAGAACATTGAAGAGGACTGCGAATAAGCTGTCACTGTAACTTCTACTGGCATATAGTTCAATAAATATCACCATGACCCATGGATCTTCTTGCTTTTCGATCTTATTTGGTCGACAACTTCTTTATCACTAATGACCACTTTTTTCTCTATACTTGTGTGATTTTCAAGCTGATTATTGATACTTGATCTTTATCAGGACAGCATGTTAAATTCCCCATGTGTGAAAACTTTTTGTAACTTTATTTGTTTGTACTTTTGACCTGAAAACAAAATACTAAGTAAATGTAGCCTGGTAATATCAACAATAATAGTAATAATAGTAATAATAATAATAATAATAATAATAATAATAATAATAATAATAATAATAACAACAACTTAATTATGAATTAGTTAATAATAGTTAATAGTTAAAAACAACAATTTTTGCAATATCTAAGCAGTTTCTTCACATGATATCTTAAATCTGAATATGGCATTGAATTGCCCATGTAGGAAAACTTACAAAAGCACATTTATTTCATGTTTGTACCTTGTTTAGTCAAAAAGATACACAGAAAAATAGATTTCAGCCTGGTGTAGGTGGCCATTTTGAATTTCTTAATTTTTAGGTATTTTGGGACACTTTTGAGCTTCATATACAGCAGATTTGGATTCAGCACCCCTTAATACCCCTAGAAATGTTGTATTATATAAATAATCACAAAATGCCTTCGGGGTTCTGATTTTGTGAAAATTTTCGTCTGATTCCATCTGATTTCCGTCTAAAATAAAAAAATGCTTAGAACATCTTACCTTCAGTGTGAACGTAGATGGAGAGCTCTCCAGATTTATCTGAAGCAAATTTCTTCCAGGTGTTAGCAGTTAGAAGCCACCCCTCAACCTGACAGTAGTATTGCCCAATATCAGTGGGGTTGATCTGTAGCACAGTCAGTTTATAGTGTGTGGCAAGTGGTCGTCCAAACAGAAGATTTCTATCAGAAATTGCACCGTGTAAGATACCATCACGCCTGGCAGTGAATATAGCGACTTGTCCTTCTTTCTGAACCTTGAACCAGGTGACCTCAAAGACGGATTTATCGCTGGATTGTGAGTCAATGACACAGTCAATGGTGAACCCAGCCTGATGGTTTGTAACGTTGAGCGTTTGATTGTCCTTCTGAACATGCAGTTTACTTTCTGTTTAAATTAAACAAAACATCAAAGGTCAAACAACAGATTCACTTTTTCATCAAAGGGCAATTTTTGCCCCTTACATTGATTTTCAGGGGCATTTTTGTGTGCAAACCCTTTTCATGTAAATTCTTGCATTTTTTCAATAAACACAATTAGATTAATAAAACACAGGACTGTTAACAATCATATGAAACATGATATCAGTATCACCAAAAACAAATTCGCACTGTAGATGTGGCACAATAGTGGCATCTGAATTGGTTTTTAAATGTACTGTAGAGATGCCAAATGGAGCTCAGAGATGCCATTAATTTAATGTTTTAAAAATCAATGGAATATAGAAACAGTAAATGGGGGGAATATTATTATACTTTAAATATTAAACTAAAACCACCAGTTAGTAGTAGCAAGCCAGTGATTCATGGCTGATTCACTCTGAAACTAAGCACATAACTGTCTTCATGAATGGCTCATTGAATTGTTGACTCACTTAATACATTAAAAAAAGTTGAATACTTCAGGAAAAAAAAAGCCGTGTTTAAGGGAGAAGCAATGGTTCTCTTATGACTCTGAAACTATTTTACTTGGATAAAGCAAAAACAGTCGATACTTAATATTAATCATCCTTATTTGTAATGAATGAATGATTTTTTAAAATATATATACCATTAGATAAAATAGAAAATATAAGTGATCTTATGAGGAGGATAAATAAAGTGGTAGCACTTTATTTTACAGTCCGGTTCCTCATGTACATACTATGTACTTATTATAGTAATTTCAATAACTATGTAATAACTAGGTACTAACCCTGAACCTACCCCTAAACCTAACCTTACCCATGTAGTTACCTTGTGTTACCAGAACTTTCTTAGATAAATACACTGTAAGTTCACTATAAGTACACATTAGTACACGTACTGTAAAATAAAGTGCAACCAATAAAGTTGTGGTAGGCCAATAGAATATTTCAAAACTGGACTCTCCAACCTACAACCAGACAGATGGTCACACTTGGTTTCCGTTGGCCCTCACAATCAAGTTGGTATTGCTTAACTCTGCACTGGTAGCTTCCACTATCACCTATATCAGAGTTTACAACAACCAGATGGAAAGTATCAGGTGTAGGTCTACAGAAGTCTAACCTGTGCTTGTTGCTGGTTTTCTGTGTATAGACAACTGTTATAAGAGTATGACAATAAAGATATCCCATTAACAGATTCTGGGCTATTCTGAAACTGTAGTGATGGATAGGATCCTCTTTTCCAACATCCAAAAAGCATGTGTAACCCCTCTCACCCGGGTCCTCTCTGACGCTCCTCGCACTGAGCAGGGCTCGAACCCGGTTCTTCCGGCATGGGAGGCGGACGCACTAACAAGGAGGCTAAATGGCTACAGCCACTAGCGTCTATCGCTAGTGCGTCTCTTGAGATCGGGGAGTGAGGTTTACCTGCACAGCACTACTCGCTGGCCTCCGTTACACTCACCCCCCTAAACTTCACTCCCGTACGGGTCACGGCACCAATATAACCCCTCTCACCCGGGTCCTCTCTGATGCTCCTCACACTCGATCCGAACGGGCTCGAACCCGGGTCTTCCGGCATGGGAGGCGGACACACTAACAAGGAGGCTAAATGGCTACAGCCACTAGCGTCTGTCGCTAGTGCGTCTCTTGAGATCGGGGAGTGAGGTTTACCTGCACAGCACTACTCACTGGCCTCCGTTACACATGCAAGACCATTTCTAATAATTTGGCACATGCATTTTCAGTCATTTTGGAAGATTGTTCCTTTTCTTTCTCTTGGACACTCTTATATTTGTCATTGACCATTGATTAAATTAAAGCAAAAAATAATCTAATCAATGTAAAACATTTTTATGTTTAGAATATTGTGGTTAAATTAAAAGACCATTTCACTGAAGTAAAATATTCTTACCTTTCTCTTTGACAACCAGCTCTGTGGAAACAGACATTTTCTTGAGGGAATACCAGTCACCAAGAGGATCCTGGAGCCACTCTTCCACCTCACAGTGATATTGTCCACTGTCAGATGTTCTGACCTGCTGGATAGTCATCTGGAAGTTGTGTTTCTGTCTTATTTCCAAACGGATCCTCTGGTCCATCTCCAGGCCGGCTGCAGGGCCAAACTTGACTACAGCATCTAAGTCCATAGTTAAGAGCACCTGGGACCCAAACATCCATGTTACTGTGAAACGAGACGTATTTGTGGTTGTCTTCATGACTGAGCATTCAAGCTTAGCATCAGTGTCGACAGTGGTTTCCAGACGAGAAGTGGGTGAGAACAGGCTCATCTTGCTGTCTGAGAAAGAGACAGAGTGATGTTCAATAAACTACAGTTAAAAAAAAAAACAATGGTGGGTTCCAATATTTTGCACAGTATGTGCAGAGACCATATGGACATTTTACAGTAGTCTCTTTTAAAGTAGTCTCTAGGTATGTATATTAGTATTGTGTGTGTCACATTAACGCTCATTTGTGTTTCTGTTTGTGGTGCCATGGTTTAGTTTCCAATTATGTTGTAATTTTGAAAGACCTGGTATAATTTTCCAAATCACAATTTTCTCTCATGTGTACCAAATGTCAAAATTTTGCGTACACACCTGCTCATTCTTTATCACTATTTTTTTAGTCTTTTATAACAACAGTAACGTCTCTAGAACTATTTGTATTTACTAAAAACAGCAATAACAGTGAATTATGCATTATTACAAGTGATTATAACACTAAATCAGACTTATCTGTGCAATTTTATGTAACAAGGACACAAATAAAATGTGACCAAGATGGGTTTGAGGTAACTTTAACAGTTTGGGGATAGGGTACTGGGTATAAAGATTAGAGTATGTCAAAATATTTGAAGGTCAATGTATCGTTTCGACATAATACACTTTGAATAAATAGCTGTATTTACCAGGTTTGTGTACAATCACAGCTAACAGGTTGGAGTTCTTAAAGGCTTTCTGTACATCCTTTTGATAGGCATCAACTTGACACTGGTACTGTCCTTTTTGTTGTTTGCTGGCTCTCGGCACCATGAGAGTGAAACGAGTGTCTCCCGGCTGTACTTGAATGTTCAGCTGATAGTTTCTCTGATCTGCTCTCCATTCCATTTCTCCAGTGTGACTTATGGATAAAATATTTGTTTGAACAGTTGAATTGTGGGGCTGAAACATCCAGCGTAGAGCCAAAGACACTTTAGGCCCTCTGACTCGACATAGCAGTTGTACTGGAGAATCTATAGGTACATTTGTTGTACGACTTGTCAAGCTCACCACCATTAGAGATTCTGAAAAGAAACGTCTGCAGTGATTATTAAAATTCTAACATCAGTAACAGAACAAATCTGAGCAACGTAATGACAAAGAATTTATGACAGAATTTCTTGACAGTTTTCTCTATTACTGAGAATAATGTTATTTTATAGTAATCTTACCAACAGATTTAACTGTAATGGCTTTTTGCTGAGATTGGGTGATGGCTTTCATCTCTCCATTGCTCTGTACTGTCCATTCAGACACAATGCACTTATATTCTCCGCTGTCAGATACTGCAGATGCACCAAGCTGTAGAGTAAAGTTTCCAGCTGGAGAATGAAATGTTTGGACATTTCTGCTCTGATACCTTGCCCCAACATCTTTCATCACTCCCTCATGGGTCAGACTAACGACATCACTGAAGGAAGCCCCCGGGTCTTTCTTGTGTTGCCATGACACTGATAAAGGACCCTTGAATCCTGACACTGAGCAGGAGAGGTGTAGTGCATCTCCCTCAGTGACCGCATCCTTCATCAGCATGACCACCGCCAGATTACTCTCTGACCAGACAGACAAAAAACAGGCAAAATGTATGTCTTGTAATGCAAGCATTCCTTGGGAAAACTGTGACTAGATTATGTACCACAAAAATATATTTTATATAATTGCTAGCCATAGTATAACTAGTTTTGCACCCTTCTAACATATTCACCAGCCCCACCAAATCATTGCATTTATTTTGTTTTAGCTGCATATTTTAATATTTCTCATTCCATTGTTAATTTTGTATTTTACTTTCTTTTTTCCCCTGGACAGTTTTGCAATTCCCTAGCAATGCATTGATTCAGAACACTTTAGCAAACTCTACAATGACTCTACACAGGAGAAACAGTTGTCTCATTAATTACCTTTAGCCGTGATGCTCACAGTCTCTGGACTGGACATTTGTTTTTGTATTTTTTTGAAGGTGCCATCTTCATTCATGTTTTCCTGCCACACTTCACACTGGTATTGGCCGTGGTCCTCCGTCCGAGCCGAACGGACGGTCAGCAGGTAGTCCATGTGACTGGTTTTCACTGCTCTCATCTCTGCTGCATTCTCTCTGTCTTTGTAACTGTCGAAAACGGTGAGCACCCCAGAGGATCCGATCTGGGCCACTCTCTGCTGGTCCTTCAGCCAAGTCACAGAGAAGAAATGACCAGGAAGGTTCTGTGCATTCACACTGCAGCGGATGTCCAGTGCGTCTCCCTCCTGTAGTGGCCCCTTTGAAGCCTTCAGATTAACACTGAAGGAGTCAGCATCAGGGACCACTTTTGAGACACAGGAAACAGCATGATATTAAACATGTTCTCTTACACAACTTCCTGTGTATGACTGTACTCATACTCACTCAGACATTACAACAGGTTCTGACTAATATAGTTTGTGTCAGTGTTTCTTAATGGGTGATGGATACACAGACAGCAGGGGAAAATAAGAGTAAATGGCAACAGAATTCAACTAACAATACAATCATGTATAGTGAAGACAGAAATATTAATATTTAACAACTTTTAAATAAGAGGGAAAACACTTCCCATAACTTGTTCTTGTAAAAGCTATGCATCCAAAACCAACTCCGCTGTATAACAAGTCTGACAAAAATTTATTTTACATTTGGAAAGAGTTAGAAATGCTAACATGGTTATGCTGTGGCCTTCATCCTCAAAAAATATGAAAAAAAAAAACATAAAAATACTACTCCAGAAAATACAATGCAGAAAACATTAAATACAGGTTCAAGGTTGATAGAAACCACGAAACCTTCAAAATTTAAGAGACCTTTAGAAAAATCGGCATAAATTATAATACACATGATAATAAATATCAATGTTTACATTTGTACACTGAACTGTGTTGAGTCACTAAGTGTAAAATCAGACACACTCTCTATCTGTTTAAATCTAGATTAAAACCGCATCTCTTTCGCCAAGCATTTGAATAATGTTTCTTAAATTGTGAGTGTAGTTGCATCTGATTAAATGCGCATTTTTATTCTTTAGCTTGGGTTAAACAAATTAATTTTACTTTGTTGGATCAGCCGCTATGCTAATGATGTCTCTATTTTTTTTCTATGTTTTGCCACGGGATTTACATCCCGTTGTAACTAGGATTTACACAAGCTCCAGTTTGGATCCTGAACACCTGAGAAGAGATGATGCTGACCCTCAGAGGACCTCAGATGATGCTAACCCTGAATCAACAACTGAACCAACAAATATTGCTACAAGTGTGACTGCATCATATAATAATTATTAATTATTAATAATATTAATAATGTTCATCGCCTGGCGGACTACGTCTTGTATTAATATTTCAAAAAATCCTGTCATACGTGCACAAACTGACAGTCACCACTTATAAGCTATAACTAAATATTTTAGAAACATAATGCTCTGTAAAGTTGCTTTGTAACGATTTGTATTGTAAAAAGCGCTATACAAATAAACTTGAATTGAATTGAAAATCTAAAAGAGCCTCTGATTTAATTGACAGAATATAAATCTCACCGATTCGTTTAATCTCTACATCGCATGCCGTGGTGGTTTTGTGGGCAATCTGTGTCCAGGAACGGTCTGGGTCTTGGATCCACTCAATGGCTTTGCAGAAGAACTTCCCCTGGTCGGACTGCTGCACTTGAGGCATCTTCAGTCTGTAGGTTGTGTCCTCCACCTTATCCATGCTGATAAGACCAGCACGATAGCGATCCTCAAATCCAGCTCCTGGCTTTACAGTCAGATCTTTGTCCAGAGTAATGATTGGCCGGGGGTTTTCATCCTCTTCACCATGAAGAAACCAGGTGACCGACAGATGAGTGTGTTGAAAAGTCTGGCTGGAGACCTGGCACTCAAGCTGAAGAGGATCCCCTTCAGACAAGCTCTGAGAAGGAGAGCCCGAGTACGATGCCTCCAGGGTGTCTGCTATCACTGTGGAGAAAACAGACTTTTTATTTATTTTTTGCCATTGAAAATGTATTAATAAAGTGACAAAAAGTGATTGACCAATATCCATTTTTCAAGCCAGTACCAGCATCTAGAGAACTGATATCAGCTGATACTACATCAGTGACTGATGGATGATGCAGTAGTGTTTATTATGAATATAACTTACAGCCAAACGCCTTCTTTTGGGATACATCGGAAAGTGAATGGATTTTAAATAATAAATTTCTCTCACATCATCTCATTAAATCACCCAAACCCTCAAAATAAATAGCTATCTTACCATTAAGCTTTGCTTCATCATCATAATCTCCGTAATATGCACCACCTGTGTGTTTGGTCACACAGAGCAGATCACCTGCATCATTCTCCTGCAAATCTTTGATCCACAAGACAACTGAAGATCCTGACAGCCTTTCAATATAAATCTCTTTTTTTCTTATTCTACCGGAGAACATTCCGTAGGAAAAGTCTTCTTTACTGGTACTGATTATATTTATCTCCATATTTTGTTTCTTGAGAATGAAATCAAAATCCCTCTCAGATGGGCCTGTAAACCCTGTTGTGTTACAGGATATGGAGATGGGGTATCCTTTCACTCTATACAGAGGACCTTCCTGGATCTGGACCTGAATCTGACCACTGCACAGATCTGTGTGGAGAGAGGCATTAGATCGTTAGAGGCAAACCTTTAAGATACATTATCAATACATTTCAGCTTTTGATTATTATGGTTGCTTGTGTTGTTACTTTAGTCATTCTGCATGTATTTAAATGATTCTTTTAATTTACAAACCATTTTGGGTTCATTTTAACATTTCAACCCAGCAGTAGTTTTAAATGTATTTTGTGTAATGAAATATGTTTGTTCACAAATCCTAGTGTGTTAAAATTAATATTACAAACGTTCACAAATGTTCGAATATTCCTGGTGGAAATTTAAAATGCATACCCATGCATACTCTAACAAAGGGCTATTCAAATCTTGCCCTGGAGGGCCAGTGCACTGCAGAGTTTAGCTCCAACTAGGGCTGCACGTTCTCAAGTTTTTCATTAACCGTTAACCGAGGCCCTTAGCGGTTAATACTCGGTTAACCATAGTGTGCCATAGTAACCATAACCATAGTAATTTCCGGACATTGGCCGAAAAAAAAAAAAGGAATGTCCGAAAAAATTTAATCTCTCCGGTCAAATTGTCCTATTAAAACTGCCTAATAATGCCGCCCATTAACACAATCTGAATTTGAGAATAAGCCTAAAATGTATAAGGCAAAAGGTAACAAGCAGACTCCGCGGCCGCCTCGCTAAGGCTATGACTATGACTATGTTTGACACGTACAATATTTGAAAATCGATAATTATTTATTTCTTTATTTAAATTACATTTATATCTGAATTTATGTCAACCTATAGACTTTCAAATATCAAAATGTCATGAATTAATATGTATTTTTGTACAAAATGACATATAAACATATTTTCCTATTATACTTTGCCTGGAAACGCTTCCAACAAGGCGTCGGTTCTATTTCTAGCATGCACGCGTCGAGCCGCGCCTGAGCCGCGCGTCTCACGCAGGCAGTCGGCAAGCTCTAACCTGTTAACATGGGAACCGAATTAAAAACAGACACGCTACGCAGCTGAGATGCTTTCGCCACGCATCCAGTGTGTCCTGACCGGCCTAATGATGCCCGGGTGTTGGCTGTTGAGATTACAACAACGAGGTTGTACTTGAAGTATATCTAAGCACTGTATTGCAATACTTGCATTTTGCCCCGTCACTTGTATTAGCCCGCTTCATATTAGAAAAATGACTTCTTCTTGTGGACATTACAAATGTCTGGGAGCGCTCTGGCGGTCTCTGGTGGTGCAAAAATGTATTACAACTAAATTCAATGCACGCCATTGACGTCACTTCACCGAGCAAAATGTTTCACTCGGTTACACAATTTTTAACGGTTAATCGGTTAACCGGTTAACCATGGACACCCCTAGCTCCAACCCTGATCAAACCTACCTAACTTTGGTTTTCTAATGATCCCAAAGACATTGATTAACATGCTCAGGTGATGAGTGCACTCTGCAGTGCACTGGCCCTCCAGGGCAAGATTTGAATAACCCTGCTCTAACAGATAAAATGACCCACAAGAACTGTAGATCAGATCTACAAACATGGAGAGGAAAAAATGCATTTATAGACCAACAGAGAGGTTTAGTGGATAATTAATGAGTAATTAATAATTAATATCAAGCTTGCTGATATTTGGCCTTTAGCCTTTTAATACATCATTATGCAAAAATATGAAGTCTCCACATGAAGACCCATGACTAGCAGATCAAACATTAGTAGTATGACCCCCCCCCCCCCCCACCCCCTTAAAAAAAGTAAATAGAGCATTGTATAAGTATTATAAATGGGGTTCTTAGAAGCAGAAGTGCCATAGTTGGGTAAATGTCTATAAGTGGTGAATGGGATCTACAACTGTGTGTGTGTGTGTGAAAATGGAATTCCCGTTTGCATTAGAAGCAAAAGAAAAAGAAAAATACATAAAAATCTACAATCACATGTCTATGACTTTCCAAGAGAGAGAGAGAGAAAAGCAATATATTTATAACTGTGGTCAGAAGAGAGAATGTTTTTTTTATAAACACCCACAAAACATTTTTAACTAGTTTTCTGAAATGTAATGCCAAGGTGAAACTATATCACAAAGTACAGTATTATAAATTAATTATTAAAAAAAAAAGGTTAACGGTTTATTTTACAGCGTCCTTTTTACACATTACATGTAGCCTACTCACTATAGTAACAACACTAAATTCAATAATTGCATTTAATAAACCTAAACCAAACCCTAATCCTAAGTATACCCTATAGTGAATATTGTTAATTAATATTACTAATCACTGCAATGTACAATTACATGGTAACAACACGGACAGCATACAATAAACTGCAACCAAGCCTTAGATTTACGATGTAGAAACAATTCTGGGAAAAGGGAAACTGCACATTTTGTAGTAGGTACTGCCATATTTGAAGTTCGTTTTATTGTGTAGTGTTGCCAGAAGTGTTTGTTTACAGATTACACAGATTACAAAAAAAAAAAAAAGATGTAGGCCTATCCTTTCATAAGCTATGCTTTAGCTATTAATATACCGTGTGTGTACTAATATGAACACTTTTGTTACTAGGCCCATGTATCTTTAAGGAAACCCTTCAGGGGTTAATAAAATACAAAGGTGTACGTTACCTGGTGAAAGGGTACCGCCCCAGTGACAGCTTTTGTACCCTTGTTGAGAGTTTAGTTTGTAATAAACTGGCAAGAATTTATGATTTTTTCCCACACTCAATTTAATATTTCACGCCCAAGTAATCATTTATTTGGTGAAATCCGTGTATTTTAGAATATCGTCGTCGTCGTTTGACTTGTTCGTTTGTATGACCTCACCGATTTTAACCTCTTCACGGAAGCTTCGCGTCGAGATCTGATCTGACCCTATCCGGGTTTATTTTGCCATAACAACCTTTTTATGTTGTTACAACATTATGCTTAACGTAAATAACACTTTAATGGCACGAAGGTATTGTTTCGCTTCAGAATATATTTTACAAAGCGCATAAAACAATGAACTTTCATGGTATCGTTTTGTAAGGTTTGGAGCCTCGTGAAAGTCGTTCACTGAAAATCGTTCAGCAGCTTGTTTTTTATGTTTATTAACATTTTACATTCCACATTCTGTTTGATTTGGGTCAACACGAGGACACAGTTTTCATTTTGGTGTGAGCATTTAAAGTATTCTACAACTTTACGTCGTCAATGACATAAAGAGAACTTAAGCCTATATCCTATACCCATGCATGCACTTAAATTAGAAGAAATATGTAAATTCGGACTATGTATTTGTAATTTATAGTAAAATTGTGTCCAGTCTTACCAAACTGCAGGAGTCCTGAGATATACATCATTAGTGGCAGGTGCCACAGCCGGCACCAAAGGTCCATCATCCTTAAACTGATCGATCCTTCTGCTTTCTCCCTCATCTCTGCAGTTATACAGGTTTCAACAAGAGCGCCTAAACCTGATAGATCCTCTTTGACGCAAGCGATTGTGAAACACACATCGAAACTCTTTCACGTCTGGGAAAAAGGAATTGTAAGATGAAGAGATAGTCCAATTTCTCAGTAACATAAATTAAACTATATATTATTTTGAATATTATCCTGAAACTATCAAAACACTCTAAGTGATATTTCATAATTTACTCGTGTGTCCTTCCCAAATTGTATAGCTTCCTTTCCTGTGTAGCTGCCCTACAAGTCCTGTTTCAAGACAAGAAACCAGCCAAGCAAATGCTTAATGTTTAGATTATTTTAATCAATTTAAAAAAAGAAAAAATCAATTTGGTAAAAACATTTATTTTGTTAATTTGTTGTATAAACAAAATAGTTAAAAGAAGTTCACACACACACAATTGTTGATTCTGGGTTCCCCGGTATATGCTTTTTGAGGACAACATGCTCTAAATTACAGTACTTTTATCACACCACAGATTTGATTTTGACAAAAAAAAAAAAAAAAAAAAAAATCATAAAAAAGAAGAGTTAAATCATGACTAATATTCACCCATTCAAAATTAACATTATATAAAATCTACTAGTATATACAACAGTTTTAGCACCAAAATATATTAACTATATATATATATATATATATATATATATATATATATATATAATTTTTCACAATATGTGTCTTCATAACTTCTTCAGCATTCTTTTTGTTGGCCTTCAAGCTTTCATTTCAGTGTGACTCTGGCTTTGTTCTGAAACCTAGTGAGCTGCCTAGCTGTCTGCTGCCTCTGTAACACATTGTTGTGCAGATGAGTGATACACTGTGCAGACATGAAAGGACTGTCAATATAATGTTTATGTCCGCTGAATTCTTCTACTGGCCAACAGTCCACACCAATCCATCGTCCAATAGAGTTTGTCCATCAGTCTGAAGTAGACTTCTAGTGGCCATTCACAAATGATGTGTTTAGTGTTCAATCTACCCTATTTCTGATAGCTGGTTTGTATACAGATACAGACAGACAGCTTTAAAGAAATTTCATGGAAATATACAAGGGTATAATAATATTCTACTTGCGCATATTTACATAAACATTTTTTTTCTTAATGTAGTAGAATCATTTATATAAAATTAACTGTACTAAATTAATTGTTCTACATTAAAACTGACAAACTGACAAACTTTATGCTAAAGTATTTGAGTATTACTTCTCCACACCTTGTTCAAGCTCAAACTTCATCTTTTCCACCCTCGAGTGTCTTATCTGACTTTACTACCTTCACATGGCTCTAGTTGACAGATTTTCTCTTCCTCTTTCACAGCTGATAAAACTGCCCATTTTGCTTTCCTTACTATAAACTTTATCATCACAATCTGTACAAAACTATTTGTTTAAAAACTGTTCTCTAATTTCTGAACTATGATCTTCCTTCATTGCATGTTTTGGGAAGCTGTTGGTCTCGGTTTCTGCTTTCTTGTCCTCTGGCCACATATATGCAATTGTTTGTGTTGTCTAGAAAGTTATTTTTTTTTGTCTCTTTAATTTCTGGAACATCCTTTTTTTTCTTTCCTGCCTTGTTCTCGCTCATTCCATATTCAGGTTTGAAGAGAGATCACTGGTGTCCAGGTTAGACGGTGAATCTATAACAAAAAAAATAAACAAGATGAAAAACTTCATCCAACAATTCAAAATACTAATGACTAAATCATTATCAAACTTCTGAATAGAAAGAAAATGGATCATTGGGAGCTTCGCTATGCAAAGGTGGATTACTGCTACATTTCCTGTGTCCACTGTAATTCTTCCTGTCACAGCAGACTGTGGACTTTTGTTTGAAAATAAAAATAACAAAGTGTGTGTTTCTGTTACCAAGCTCCAAAAAGGACAAAAAAGCACCATAAAATCCCCATGAAAGTATGATAAGTTGTCTGTAGTTGTCTATACATCTCATGTGTTTAATTCAGTCTCATGATTGCTTGGTGTGATAAACAACACTGAAATGTTAAAGGGGGGGTGAAATGCTATTTCATGCATACTGAGTTTTTTTACACTGTTAAAGAGTTGGATTCCCATGCTAAACATGGACAAAGTTTCAAAAATTAAGTTGTACGTTTGAAGGAGTATTTCTGTTTCAAAAATACTCCTTCCGGTTTGTCACAAGTTTCGGAAAGTTTTTTTCGAGTATGGCTCTGTGTGACGTTAGATGGAGCGGAATTTCCTTATATGGGTCCTGAGGGCACTTCTCCCGGAAGAGCGCACGCTCCCGTATAGCAGAGCACTGAGAGCACAACAGACTTCACTGATCAGAGCGAGAGCGTCGCGAAATGTCACAAAAGGAGTGTGTTTTTGGTTGCCAGGGCAAGACAACCCTGCACAGATCACCAAAAGAGAAACAGCATTAAGGGACCAGTGGATGGAGTTTATTTTTTTACAGAGCATCAACGGAGGTGTGCAAGTATTTGTGTTTGTTCCCTGCATTTCGAAGATGCTTGTTTTACAAACAAGGCCCAGTTTGACGCCGGATTTGTACATTGTTTATTTCTTAAGAATAATGCAGTCCCAACGAAAAAGGGTCACGATCGTGTGTTGGAACTGCATGCGGTGAGTAAAACTGCTTCAAATATCTCTGTGTTGTTAACTTAGCTATCAGCGCGTAAGCACATCAAGTAAACAACATGCAATGTTGTCATCAAACTGCACTTTCCACATGTACAGCTTAAATCAAAAAAATAAAAAAGAGACGACAAAGTGGAACTTAGTCATTTTCCAAAACCGCTAAGCAAATATATACAGTTTCAGTACATACCACATAGAGACGTCGTTGCTGATGCTGCTCTTGTTCAATTTCAGCCTCTGGATCTGATTCTGGATCATAAATATATGCTGAATCTGACTGTTAGCCATGGTTTGTTTTGGTTGGTTTTTTCCCTCACGGTGTCACAGCTCCCACATGCTCTCTACGCAAAAGCCTACTGGCGCTCGTGATTCTTTAGCTCCGCCCACACGTCACGCCTCCAGCCGGTCGTGTTTTTCCGGGAAAAATCGGTACAGACTATCTTTCTCTAATGAATATAATAAAACTAAAGAATTTTTGGAGTTATGAAGGATGCAGTACTACTCTATAGGTACTCAAGATTAACAGGATATTGAGTGAAAATGAGCATTTCACCCCCCCCCCCCCCCCTTTAAATAGTTTTTCACTGAAAATTCTTCAAAATGCTACAATCTCAATCAAATATGGCTCTTCTTGACGAATGACATCAGGCTGGACACCCAAAACATCATTAAACATCACTTACATCAAAACTGAAGTCTGGTAGCAAATTTAACTTGAGATTGTCAGTGTACAATATTAAGGTCTAATAGTTGATTTAAATACAAAGCAAACAAAGTTTTGTTTTTCTAGAAAAATTTATAATCTTTACCTTTGTTCATGTTGTCTATTAATTTGTTTTCCTCTTCCTTCTCTTTTTTCACTTTAGGTGCCCCGTCTTTCTCATTGTTATCCGATTCTTCAGTGGTCTGCTCTCCCGGTGTCTCAGTCCGCTCTTTAGGTTGATTCTCTCGATCTTCACTCTCATTGTTATTCGATTCTTCAGTGGTCTGCTCTCCCGGTGTCTCAGTCCGCTCCTTAGGTTGATTCTCTGGATTTCCACTCTCATTGTTATCCGATTCTTCAGTGGTCTGCTCTCCCGGTGTCTCAGTCCGCTCCTTAGGTTGATTCTCTCGATCTTCACTCTCATTGTTATCCGATTCTTCAGTGGTCTGCTCTCCCGGTGTCTCAGTCCGCTCCTTAGGTTGATTCTCTCGATTTCCACTCTCATTGTTATTCGATTCTTCAGTGGTCTGCTCTCCCGGTGTCTCAGTCCGCTCCTTAGGTTGATTCTCTCGATTTCCACTCTCATTGTTATCCGATTCTTCAGTGGTCTGCTCTCCCGGTGTCTCAGTCCGCTCTTTAGGTTGATTCTCTCGATTTCCACTCTCATTGTTATCCGATTCTTCAGTGGTCTGCTCTCCCGGTGTCTCAGTCCGCTCCTTAGGTTGATTCTCTCGATTTCCACTCTCATTGTTATCCGATTCTTCAGTGGTCTGCTCTCCCGGTGTCTCAGTCCGCTCCTTAGGTTGATTCTCTCGATCTTCACTCTCATTGTTATCTGATTCTTCAGTGGTCTGCTCTCCCGGTGTCTCAGTCCGCTCCTTAGGTTGATTCTCTGGATTTCCACGCTCATTGTTATCCGATTCTTCAGTGGTCTGCTCTCCCGGTGTCTCAGTCCGCTCTTTAGGTTGATTCTCTCGATCTTCACTCTCATTGTTATCCGATTCTTCAGTGGTCTGCTCTCCCGGTGTCTCAGTCCGCTCTTTAGGTTGATTCTCTCGATCTTCACTCTCATTGTTATCCGATTCTTCAGTGGTCTGCTCTCCCGGTGTCTCAGTCCGCTCCTCAGGTTTCTTCTCTTCATCTTCACTCTTATTTTTCAGTATCTGACTTTTCTCCATTTCTTCTTGGGTTTGTAAGGATTTCTGGATCTCTATTTCTGTGTCGGTTTTATCAGCTTTGCTGTTAGCATTTTCTTCATCTGCATTTTCACAGTTTTTTCTATTTTTTTCTAGTTCTCCTTCAGCTGTGATTATAAATGAAAAGCAAAGTCAGGAATTGGTCACTTGTTGCAAAGTCCTGCCTATTTAAAAGGCTCATCCAATCCTCAAATAATAAGACAGCCTTCCATGCAAATTATACAGTATGAAAATATGGCTTGGTGTATTCCAGCTTCCAAGTGAAACCAAAAATGAAATGCTTAGAGCCCTAGATGTTTGTGCTTTGAAATCAATGTCTTAGCTATCCCTTAATCTTCAACTGAAGCAGATCACAAAGAACACTTAATGTGTTAACTTACTTTTACAAAAACACTGGAATTCAGAAGATATTAATATATAAAAGGATTGTATAAACAATGCCAAAATATGCCAGATAAAAATTTTAAGGAAGCCAGATTTTCTGTGCAGTCAACAAACAACTGATAGAGATTCTTAAAGAAAAAACCTTACTAAAAGAACAGCTATTTCTGTTTTTCGAAGACAATATGAAATGATTTTAATAAGGATGTATGATTCAAGCTAAATGATTTAATGCAAATGCATAAATTTTAAAAGAATTCCAAAGTGAATACAAAAACTCTTAATCCACCATTTTCCAGATTTTTACCTGTTTTCAGATTGTCTGTTTGTTTGTTTTCCTCTTCCTTCTCTTTTTTCTCTTCAGGTGCCCGGTCTTCCTCATTTTCATCTGCATCTTCAGTGTCTTGGGTTTCTAAGAATTTCATGTGTCAACCTTGAAAGTCATTCATTCTCAATAAGAGCTGAGAGCTTATAGTGATATTCAGCAACATGGGCAGCAGATGTGATGACAGCATGTTATACTAATAATAGCAAAAATATTAAATCTTTTGTTACCTGGCATAGCCTCCATTGATTTATCTCCTAACAGGCAAATGCTTTCACTTTCACCTATGTTAGTAGAAAACACACACACATTTATATATTTTTATATATATATATATATATATATATATATATATATATATATATATATATTTATATATATATATATATATATATATATATATATATATATATATATATATATATATATATATATATATAAAATAAAAAAAATTGTTCATTATATAAATGCTCATGCTCTATTAATTCCCTTATAGAAATTTTCAAAAAATATTATCCTACCCTTTTCAGGATCCTCTGTATCTAGTCCAGACTTCCTTACTTCTCGTGCATGTACATGACAAAAAGAAAATTATGTTAATCTATGCACCATAATCTTTGCGAGCCATGGGAGTCAACTAAAGATGCATTTTGATGGTGATATGTTGAATATTTTTTCATGGCACTAACACTTACACTTACGTCTGTAGAAGTAAAATACCAGTGCAGCAAGCAGAATAATGAGAAGCAATAGGACTATTAAGACTGGAACAAGCACAGCAGGGTTTGCTCTGCCTGCAAACAAAACCATTAAAGAAACAGTTTACAGCATCTAGCATCAAACTCTCAAGGTATTGTGTTGAATGACTGACTAGCTCACCTGTGGCACAGTCTTGCAGATTAAAGTCTGTGGTCCTGCTTCCAGCTTTATTCTTCACAGTGCAGGTATAGACTGAGTTAAGGTTTTCCTCCTGTTCATTAACAACAAGTGTTGGCCCTGGCTGTTTTACATCAGATCCACTCCATTCATAGCTCGGCTGAGTCTGGGATTCCACTGAACAGGACAGTTTTTTCACATTTGAAGTCTTGTTCACTTCACAAGTCACCCGTGGCTCTGGCAGAGCATCTAAGATACAGAAGCAGACAGATATTTAGTGATAACCAGCTGATATTTTGTCATTTTGAGATTATCAATCAACATTTAAAATTTACAAAACAAAAATGACCTTTTCAGTGAGTAATGTACTTTCTGTGTTGTAAACAATTTTAGTGTGAACTGAAATTAAATTGAAATAA